>NC_090222.1:17230000-17530000 GCF_024489055.1 Chanodichthys erythropterus | reverse complement strand
ATGAAGCCTTGGTGAACATAAGAGACTTCTTTTAAAAACATAAAAAAATCTTACCGTTAAAAAAAAAACCTTACACACACACAAACATACACATAGAGCTAGAGTTAAAAACGTACAAAAATAAAACCCTCACACATACACATACTCATAACCATAGCCCGGTAAATAAAATATACATTTATATTACATTGCTAAAATGTTTTGAATGATTAATATAATAAAAATACCTATATTAATATATTTAACAACCCCATACACACCAGCATGGAAAAATATTATTAATAAAATTAAATAATATTATATACTGATTTTTTTTCTTCAGTATACATAAAAGGTTAAAGTGCACCCTGTCACGAGAGCACAACAAAACTACCGTTGCTATGTTTTGAAAATCTATTTGAGCCATAAACCTAATCTAAAGTCTGTAAAGTACCCTTAGGAGTAACTTTAACCCCATTTGGCAATGATCCTCTCTTTACTGTCCACTGCGGCACATGCACTGACACAGGCCCTCTTTTTTGAGACAGCCTGGTCAAATCTGTGGAAATAAGTGATGTGATGGCTTCTGCATGTGCTTATTTACCAGCAGCACTTTTAATCTCTCTCTCTCTCTCTTCTCAGCCACAGAAATGTAAACAAACATCTAATCGGAAGTACAGCATCAACTCACACACTCATTCCATCTCAATCTTTCAATTTCTCCCTGTGTGTTACTCACACACACTCCCACACATACCTCCTCTCCCCTGCCCCTCCCCCGTCCTCGCTCTCGCTCTGCCTGCCTCGGCACGTGAGTGAGCGAGCGCACATGGACCAAGCGTGTGAGAAGAGGAGGAGATTTAAAAACATGCGAGCACAATCACAAACACGCCGTCTCTGCCTTTCATTCTTTGCTTCTGGCTCACCTGTGTGTCTATTACTGTTGACTTACCGGCCTTTCAATCGCCATCATGTTCCCAACTCTATATTAAAATCTTTTCCTCTCTTTTCAGCTGCTGTCATCCCTGTTTATCTTTGTATATCCTTTTTTTTTCATTGCTGCAAGTCTTTTTATAGATTTCTAACCAGCCCATTCTTTTCATATACTGCAGCATCCAAAAACAAATAAAAACTTTTCACTCAGCTTTTATATACCCTTGATTTACACAAAATATATGCAGTGTTAACTAGTGCTGTCAAATCGATTAATCATGATTAATTGCATCTAACCTAAAACTGTGTGTATATATACATATACATATATATATATATATATATATATATATATATATATATATATATATATATATATATATATATACACACACACAAAACATTTTATGTTAGATGGGATTAATCGTGATTAATCGATTTGACAGCACTATAACACATACCTATAAAACAACTCACATCTTTGCAAAAAGCACAAACAGCTGCACACACTCACTCCCAAAAACCACCCAAACCTCTTGATAATCCAAACAGCGAAGCTTACAAACACACACCATGAGCATCTATCCACAGTCATAAAAACACACACACCCAAACAATTAATACTCTGAAACTACACTGTAACACACACCCAAGGGACAGTCTGGTGCTTTCTACAACTCGCAAATGAACCAAAATCCAGGGGAATTCTTGTAAGCAGAATGAGGGAAGTGTTTGAACAACATCAGACCTCATTTTTGGCCCACAACGTTTCCTTTCTTCATCTCGACGGCGTGCCCTCAGACCGTTCGTTTCGTGGGTTTTCAACATCCTCTCTAGCTTATGTTGCGCAGCAAGTTAAATCTCTGAACTGCGAAAGCAAACTCACCGTGCAAGCAGTCTGCGGATCCCATCATGCTTTGCGGCGTATGCATGTCCAGCCCAAGCAGAGAGGGCGAGGAAGATGTGGTGGTGGATGTCGGTGAGGAGGAAGAGGAGCAGTGTGGGGGCGAGGTTGGGAGGCACTGGGAGCCCTGGTTGGGAATGGCGGACTGAGAGCTTTGCGAGGGTATCTGAGCTGAAGTGGAGTTTGAGGTACTGTGCATGCTGCTCATCCCGTTCTCGGTCAGAAACTCCTCGAGATCCATGTACTGCAACTGGAACAGGCCGCCATCACATGGCAATGTTCGTTCCCATAGCAACGGGCCCAGGAAGGAATTGTTGTTGCCGTTAGAGAAGCTGCCAGTGCCTGCTCCATTGCTGTCAGCGGCTAGTCCATTGCTGCAGCCGTTGCGCAGAGGACAACGGCTAAGAGAGTCCTCATCCATATCTAACCTGTCCTTACCTATAAAGAAAGAAAGTGAAATCCAATTTAATGGGCATATCTTACTTTAACACTATTGAGCCATCTAAATAAGCACACTATTCTGAATACATATATTGACTTTTCTAGATTTCAAAAAAGCAATATTTCTGATAGCACTCAGATTACGTAGTTAGGGACAAAATAACACTTCCCAGCAACTTTCACATCCCTCTGGGAGAACTACCTCTGCAATGTCAACACATGTGAATAGCTCCGACTCTCAGTGCATCAATGCAAAACGAAGAGCCTTTGAAAAACCATCTTTTAAACTTCAAGATTAATGGGTTTTGACATTCCCGAATGACCATAGTAAAGTGATTACAATGTTACACCGCAGTGACATTGCTTAACTCTGTGGTACAGGAACAATGCTGTTGAACAATGGCTAATTGTTACAAAACTACATTATGGCTGAACCAATGCCATGATGCAAAAGCAACAGCCGTAACACAAAAAACTCAGACGTGTATTGTATAACACAATATTACGCTAGTGTATAACACTGCAATACTACATAGTGATGCTCTGCTGTGGTATAGGCTGAGATACAGTGTAGTACTGTGGTACTGGTTAAGTTTAGTTGGTATAAAAACAGTTCTAAAGGACATGAACATTGCAAAACTAAAACACTAAAAATTGGACATGGCGAATGAAGGTCTTAAGTCTTAAAGTTTCCATCTTAAAGTATTTAGGAGGGGTCTGAGACACTCTAGGGTGGGGTCTAAAATCTTAACAACACTAGTTAAGCTAAATCAGGCATTTTACGGTGCATTGGTGTGGAAACCAGGACCAGTAAAGTGAGTTTGAAATTAGACATTTCTGGTTTAGTTATACTGTATAAAAACTAACCATAAAAATGTAACTGCATCATGTGTTTTGTGTAAGTTTGTATTCTTTTCTCTATGAAAAAACCAGCAGACTGTCGCCTAAAAACACCAACGCTTAAAAACAAACACAAAAAGTTCAAAAGCTGCAGTTTGAGACCGATACGTATTCAAAAGTAACAACAGTGCTATTAATGTTAAGTAATGTGATTCACATGCCGCATGCACATTGAAACTGGATTGACACTGGATTAGAGATTTTCTTCTCGACTATTCAGAGTCATTTTGCATTAATGGTAACCAGATAATCAGTAAAAAAAAAAAAAATGACTCTGACAGAAATCGATAAAGAAGCTTTTCCAATAATCACAATGTTGTATTCACAGGCAGTGGAAAACTTCTGTCTGTGTGGTTACACAGGCCTGTAAACAAAATAGCTTAGCCAATAGTTGACCTCAAAGTACCTGGGTAGTGAGCTAAGTGGCTGAATGGCCTAACCTTGTTTATCTCTTCAACTAAGTTCCATGTGATGTCCTGTCTGCAGCTCACTGAGAGATATGCACAATTGCACATGCCCCTGCCATTTGACATGTGAAACCACAAAAACACCAATCGCAGGAAACTAACTGGCATGGTGACTATTAACACAGACTATCTCAATTAGCACAAACAAATGGTTTACAGGGAGCGCATTATAATACACTCTGAGTGAGTGACAGGGAAGCAGGTGCGTTTCCTCACCCTTCATTTCACTACAGTCTTTGACGCGCTGGTCGCCCTTCACGGGGAGCTGCAGGAGCGACTTTAAGTTTGCTGTTGAGTTTAAGTGTCCTCCGTTAAGTGAGCCTCCTGCCTGGCTACTGTTGCCAAACTGCGGACTGGCTCCGGCAGAGGGAAGGTCCGGGGGAAGGAGCTGTGAAAGCGGCCTGGCCATCATCCAACGTCTGCCGGATTGAGCTCCCTTGACCGCTAGATGCTTGGGTGGTTCAGTACTATTGTGCAGCCGTCAAATCAATCACATGACGATTCATAAGGGAAACAAGCAAAAATAAAGTATTAGCATTAGTTCGTTATCAAACAAAACATATAGCCTAATAATACAGTATGCATTTGCACCACGTTCGTATCATTAGAGTAGCATAAAAGTACACAAAGTTGTACACAAAGTCATGCAACACGAGACCGTGTTTACTTTAGAGACAGAGGAGGAAAACCTGCGCGGCTCACGTGCACCACAGCATCTGACATTCAAGAAAAATATACTTTAAAATTACCTTTATTTGGAAATAAGGCGTTTAAACAAAGAGTGCCATTCTGCTTGGATATGGATAAACATATATATATATATATATTCCCAGTACTTCCAGAAAATGTTGACAGCTTTTCTTATGCTGGAACTTTTAAAAAACACAGACGAATGTCCAGAATAGCGTCCAACGTGGAGGAAAAAATGCAACAAATTAACCGGATATTTCCAGCAGAGAACAGTGGGAGGATAAAAAAAGTCCAATACTGCAAACGATAACTTGAAAACGCTGAACTCTTGAATGCGCGAAACTTGCGTCGTCTCAAAATGACAAATGAAAACAAAACGAAGAAAGTGTTGCTGAGTCAATTTCTGCTGCGTAGTGCGATTGGTGGGATGTTGACGTTTTTTTCCATTCAGTCGCTCAATCGCTTTTTCCCCCTGTGGTCACCCCCTTCTGTTCAGTTCTCTCTGCATGTGAGTTACCGCACGCTTTGAGCTTGAGCCGTCCGATCTTTTCGCTCAGCTGGAACGAACACGAGCCGCTCACGTGACGTCACACCTCCCAGAGTAGCCTCGAACACTGCACGAAGGCTCATCAATGTTTAATATTAATAAGGCACGCCCCATCGTGACAGGCACGCTCCTCAGGGTGGGTAGCACTGATTAAAAACAAATTGGTCAATAATTTCACTCCAAGCTGTCCCTATGTTGGGCACCCAGCATGAACAGGCGGACACATAATTACTAAGTTGTAAAGTGGGGCGTTTTAAAGAACATCAGAATTATGAGTAAAATCATGGAATTAATTGCTGTCAGGTTTCTACACAGTCCTATCAGAGAGCAACCTTTTGGGGGGAAAGCCTGTCAAAGAGAATGGCACACTTTTTCACTTCACTAGTAATCCGATGGAAACGTGATCATCATGCGAGAGGAGATGGCAACTACACGTTGTGTCTCAGAAACACAGACGCGCTCTCCAGTGCACATGGTGTCCGCACGCGGAGACGCGGCTGAGCTTTTTTGCTGCAATTGGCTAAGAGAAAAGAGGCTCCACCCTGCTCGCCCAGCCATTGGCTTGCGTGGAGAACAGCGCTCCGCCCCTTCATCACACCCATGCTACAGCCGCGTGAGAATACAGAAACTGCGTGAACCCAGGAGAAGAGTGGCGCACACCCACAAAAAAAGATTTAAGGAAATAGATTTGTTGGGGTTGAACCTTATAAACCCATTTCCACGAGAGTATTATAATACCGAGTATACTAAAACTTAAATATCATTAGGCTATAGGCTATGTCTGCCTTTTATGGATACAACACAACTAATTAATGAGGACAAGTAGAATGCAAAGAACGTGAACATGTAAAATACAGATTAGAAGGCATCTACCACAGTTTTTCCCATAACCTATAGGCTACTACACAAAAACAATAAGCGAATAAACCATCGCTGTCTCTCTTGGACACATTATTTCCACGCCTCCCTCGTGCACACACACTCGAGGACTCCTGTTCCACCCACTATCAGCGTTTAAATCCATGTGACATTTGTCCTGCTGGGCTCCCAGCTTAATGCTGTTGGTTGTAGGATCCTTGCTGCCACCAACTGGTCAACATGGGAATGAGCAACGTAAAGTGCTAGAACGACTATAGCACTCTAATGCTTTTTGTTGAGTTAATTTCACAACCTCAACACCTATTATTAAGCTGTACATTGAATTGTGTACAGTGCAGTTGATAAAATGTGCAAACTATACAAAATGAATCCCCGACAAGTATAATTCTATTAAAAAAAATCTATAAAGGGGTTATCATGTTCAGTCAGAAACTGACCAGTGATGATGGAAAGAAGGGTACTCAATACACGATTCAGTTACAATTCAGTGGATAAAATCAAAATTGGACAACATGGGGGAAGATACTGCATGGTTTTATGGGCAGTGTGCATTCTAGCATTACTAAATTATATTTGCCATTTAAAAAGCTTGTCTGGTATTAGCTTATCCTTTGTAGTTCATTGTTGTGTGCTATATCAAAATGTACCCTAATTTAGGGTATTTGTGTGGATATATACTCAGACACTATTCCTTTACTACAACAAAAAAGGTAAGATTCACACTACTACAAGGTAAAAAAAAAAAGATCTTACAGGAACAGAATATAAATATTTAAACATTGTAACAAAGGTTTATCAGAAGCAATAAATAAAATAATAAACGTTAATACAGCAATAAAACAATATCAGGAACCATGTAATACAGTTGTATGCAAAACGAATATGTCTGTGTATTTAATACAAGCAACATAAACATTGAGGTAATAAAATGATAAATGTGTACATGGAATTAATGAGGATATAACATTTTGAAATTTTATTAAATGTTTGGGTATCATCAACAACCAGCTTATCATGTGTAAATAAAGTGATAGAAACATACTTATTACTTTTCTTCTTTTAAAGAAAAAGACAGGCTATAAGTAGTACGGTATATCTACATAAAAGGTGAGAAAAGTACATGGGATACGTTCATAGTTGGCAAATGGACAGACTGTTTCACACATTAATACACTTAATCAAGACCTGATCTAAAGTGATAACTTTTACAATCACTCTTCCAACTACCTGAAGTGTAGCTATGATAAAAAGATAATTGACTTTTGCTTAAAAAACATAATAAAATATTGACACAATTTACATTACAGTACACTTATTCCTTTTTGTTCCTCCCTTAAACTCTATACATAAACGCTACATTGTAATACCCATAAAATGTGTTGTATTAATTGTCACAATTTGGTAAGGCTTTGCCTTTAGGGCAAGAATCTGTGAATTCACATCTTAATTTTTTTTTTTTGTCCTTTGACTGGTTATGGGGAAAATCATATTTTTCCTGTTTAAGTGCTGGCGTTACCATCTTAATGCTAGTTTAAATGCTCTCAAAACAGTAAATAAATCAAAACAGGGCTCACATTTGATATTAAAAAGTGTTAATCAGCATGTGTTATGATGCATTATTTTCTTTTGGTTCCTCTATTAAAATTTAAGGTACATTTTCAATTGGATTTGTCATGTAACCATGTAAGCCCACTCTCACGCTGACCTTTCAATACATGGACAGCAATGTCCAACATGCAGTAATTTAAATACTCTTTAAAATAAAACACTCAACTTCCTAACAAGACCCTTTTTTTTTCTCCTTCGGATACTGAATGCACTTTTTACATTAACAAAATCACACCTCCACACTTGCTCTAAGTGAACACCAACAACACAATATATATCAGAGACAGAATAATTCTACAGAGCATCTGTTGAGGAATAGTGACCAATATCCTACTGTTAGGGCACAGTACAATATTAGCCAAATCACTGAATCTTCATCTATTGCCATCCAAGGATCATTTCAATCTGAACAGGAATTTTCATCTTAGAAGACTGGTGTGGAATTGGAAAGATGAATAGGCTAAGCATTTCTTTAAAACAAATGCCTTTGATACATCTGTGAGTTTGTTGAAGGTGTTCATTTTTAGGGGTCCAAGTTACAAGAGGAAATTTAATGACTGAGAGAGAAAAGAAAACGCTCTCATGACACACAAGTCAAAGTCTACATGAGCATAAGGTGTATTCAGTCAGTTATCTCAGTTTTTGTTATGAAAATCCCAACACTTCTCATCTTAAAGTGCATATGAAAATTAATTTAATGACATAACTCAGCGACTGTATTCCATATGCATGGATGAAGAGTTTCCTTTACACTCAAACCTCTTGTATGTTGCTCCCATGACTAATTTAACACAAAGAGACCTCTCTTGTCGAAACCTAGCCAACGTCCCTCGACACACCTTCTTGTGCCGTGTGAGGAGCATTGCATTCCAGAAACGACAAGGACAATGCTTACAAGAAAATGCTCTGTTGGTTAAATGGGAGCTTCTGTGAATGAGTGCTGAGAGGAACTTGCGAGACTGTTTTCCACAAACAGGACATTTCAAACGATGCTGAAGGCCTCTCACTTTGGGACAATGTCTAGCTGCTATATGAACTTTAAGTGCTACCTGTTGTGAGAAGGTAGCACCAAGGCAAAGGGGACAGGACTTTCGTTTCAGAGGAACTTTGAGAGAACGAAGCCTGTCAAGTTTCAGTCCGCCTGGAAGGCCCAGTTCATACACAGCACTTCCTCCACTTCCACGCCTGATTCTTACCAGCACAGACATGGGCTTCTTAATTCTATGTTGCGTCCTGTGAATTGCTCTCCTTTTTCTCTTAAGAAATTTTCTTCTAAGATTTCTCTGCCTTTCCCCAAGGGAAACTTCCATCTGTTCTCTCTCTACTTTTGCAGCCGGGGTCCATTTGTAGCCTATCTCCTCTCTCTCTTGCCGTCTTTTTTTTTTTTTCTTCCGTCTCCTCAACTCTTCTTGGCTTTGAAAAGTGTGGTGGTGTGTAGATTGAATCTCAACCGAATGCTGCTGGGGATTGTGGTGTTGCTGATGTGGCTCTGATGGAGGCAAAGCAAGGGAATGCACAGGTAAGTTTGGAGTAAGAGTATGCCCGTGACCAGTGTGATAAATGGGTTCACCCTTTATCCCAGTGTGTTGGTGCTGATGATTACAAAGAAGAGGCCCTGAGGAAGTTGATGGCAGAGAATGAGAATAAGATGAGGCATTAGATGAAGCAGGGTGTGTAATATTGGCATCGGGTATATAGAACAGAGAGGAGTAGCCAGTTTGTGGTTGGGGAGGAGCCTGCTGGCTATGAAGAACTCCATGTTGTTCGCCATGTGTGCCACTAGGTGGCGCAAGCTGAAGCAAAGCATTTGTAGCAGCCTCACTTTCTGATATCGAACCACCAACATTGTTATCTTCGCCTGTGCTTCTTTGAGCAACTGTCTGGCCAGTCCGTGTTAAGCCATGCTGAGAAAGCCTGTGCCGTGTAAGGCTGTTAGAGTATGCAAAAGCCTTCCCACAGACTTCACAAGAAAACAGCTTTTCTCCACCACCCTCATGGACAGTTTGGTGATGTGCTGTCAAGTGAAAGTGATGGCGGAACGATTTCCAGCATATAGCACATGTGTACAGTCTAGGAGGGGGCTGAGTGTTTGATGTCTGTGGTTTAACATCTTGAGTGTATGAATAGAAAGAAGAGCTGCTTTGGCCCCCTTGAATCAAGCTGCCACCAGAGGATGGAGGATAGCTGTTAAGGTTTTCCCCACCTGGCGTTGTTGGCACTTCTTCCAGTTCACCTTTCTGGTGTAGCTTGCCATGTCTTTTAAGGCTCTGAGCATATCCAAAATCCTTTCCACACAAAATACATTTGTAGTTCTTTTCTCCAGAATGCACCGTGTGGTGCTTGCTAAGATGAAATGCCTCTCTGAAGTACTTGCCACACACAGTACAATGGTGAGGCTTTTCTCCAGTGTGTATTCTGTCATGCCTCCGCAAGGTCTCTCTTCTTGCAAATCCTCGACCACAGACACTGCACAAATATGGTCTAATATCCCCACCAGGCCCTCCTGGTCTGTGAGAGGACTGCCTTCTTTTAGGGGGCTCAACACCAACCACACCAGGTTCCTTTTTCTTGCGAGGCTTACGAGGACGCTTTGGCTTTCCACCAGGTGTCTGTTGGTTTGGTTGCTGGTTGAGCCCCACTACACTTGGGTTAGCATTACCTCTATAGGACTTTTCCAGTCCAGATGTTGATAACTGACCACTAGGTGAGGTAAGAGGCCCTAGACCCAGACCTCCAAGCAATCCACCAATGATATCCCTTCGATCATCCCCTCTACCTCCACTATGGGCAAGATCACCACTCATACAATTTGCAGCTGCAGCAGTGATGGCAGAAATGGCATTGTTGACAGAGCTAGTGACATCATCTTCAGAATCCTCTAACAGGGACGAAAGTGGGAGATGTGGCTGTTGATGATGCTGCTGGCTTTGGTTTTGTGGGTGTGGATGCAGAGTAGGAGCTAATGGTGCCTTCCTAAGTGCAGGCCCTGTCATGTTGGCACCACCACATGGGGTTGTTCCAGAATACATGTTACCTTGAGAGCGCTGGTCCTTGTAGTCATCACTGAAATCATCACTCCGGTAAGAACCTGCACAACAGACTAAACAGTAATAATGCTATGCACAAAAAATTTCACAGTGCCTATGAAAATTTTTGACTTTTGAGTGGGTTTACTAAAAATAAACACTACTCTAGACGTTACTCACCCGCTGCATTAGTCGCTATTCCATCTTGGGAGCCCCCAGCTTTATTGCTCTTGCCTTCAACTACATTATTTTCATGCTTAGATCTTGCTGTACGTCCTGACTTGCCACAGGTGCCAGAGGCTGCATGGTTCAAAAGGGACGTACTTTCCCGAAAACAGCGACCACAAGCTGGACAGCGGAATGGTTTCTCTTCATGAATTTTTTCATGGCGGGTGAGTGACTCACGGCGATTGAAAGCACGACTACAAGTAGTGCAGGCATAGGGCCGAGCCCCAGAGTGGATAACCCCGTGTTGAAGGAGGTGCCCTTTTTTCTTGAAAGCTTTGCCACACTCAGAACAATGAAAAGTCTTGTCATGACCGCCACATGAAGATGAGGCTGAGCTGTCTTGAGTAGAGTGGGGAATACTTGGATCAGAAGGATGCAGAACTGGGTTTAAAATGTTACTTCTCGTGCCACTTGTACCAGCTGTGGTTAATTCATGGCTACGTAGGTGCCTGCGCAGACTAGAGAGATGTGTGAAAGTTTTGCCACACTCGCCACAATGATAAAGGGGTTCTTGTTCAGGCTGAGATTGAGGTGGCATGGAGCCATGACTGTCTGTTTTAGAGCCATTTGTCACCAAGACTGATGTAGAAGAGGATGCAGAAGATGATGAAACAACAGAAGTAGAGGATGAAGAGGTTAAGTGGGAAGAAGGGTCTCCGCCAATTCCTGACAAACCAACACCCCCACCTCCATCCAAGCCTGGTGTGCTATCCTGGTTCAGCCCCCCTGAGGTGCTACTGTTAGGGTTTGTAGAGCTGTGACTGTTGCTGCTATTGTTGTTGTTGCTCTCAGTCTTTCTTTGTGGCAGGTAGCCAGCCATGGCTTTCTTTCTTCTACCACCTCCTCCACTTCCTCCGACAGCACCATCCCCTTTTCCCTCGTCTTTTGATAAAGAAAGATGTAAGGGAAGAGGAAGTGGCAAACCAGCCTCCTGCTGCATAAGAGATGCTAGCTGGTTGGAGGAGAGAACTGGAATTCCTTGAAAGTCAAACCCTCCAAGTGAAGAAGTCTGCGAGGAGGAGTGCAGTGGATGGTGTGGATGTGGGTGAGCGTGAGACAAAGTGTGAGGTGGTAGTTGCTGTTGTTGTGTTGGTGGCTGTTGAGGCTGTGATAGAGTGGTTGAGTGTCCATGAGTGTGTGAAGAATGAAGAGCAGGAGGTGGAGCAAGGGCTGAACTTGTTTCTCCTGCAGCTTGGCCCAGACCAAGACCAAGATGATTATGACTACCTTGCTGAACTAAAAATTGTTCTAGACTGGAATTGGCTGGTACTCCAGAAAGAAAATACTGATTTGCTGCTAACATGCAGCTAAACTGTTGATGTAGGCTTCGAGCGTCAGACTGAGATCCTGCTAACTGATGACCCAAGGTAGTCACTGCACTACTGCTGGGAGGGTTATTGGAAGTTGAAACAGAACTTGAAGGAGATGGGGAAGAGGTCGGTGGCCCAGGGGAGGCCTGGGGTACTGACAGGCCAGGATGCAATGGGGGTGGTGGTGGTGGAACCGATGAGACCAGTCCTCCACTTGCACTACTGCTAGCAAAATGATCAAATCGCCCTACTCCTGAATGTAATTGCTCTTGTGCAAGGGTCGCCTCAGTTGGGTGGAATGAGCGCAAAAATTGAGGGTATCCACTCACGTGACTTCCACCACTGCTACTGCTTCCAGACATTTTGCTGGATTTCCTCAAACTTTGCGAAGATGAGGACAGGGATTGCTGTTGTAGCGGTGGAGGAGGTGCACTCATTTTTGCAAATATTGATGCAGAATCTGTAAAGGCACTGCCTCTAGATCCTTGTAGTGAGCCTAAGCCAAGTCCAGACAAAATTGATCCAGATGTCTCACCTTGCTGCTGTTGCTGCTGCTGTAACTGGTGTTGGTGAAGCTGCACTTGCTGTTGGTGTTGAAGCTGTCGCTCTAATCCAAGACCTTTGAACTGATGGGACTGGTGTCCACTCAGCATCTCTATGATGTCCACATTGTATTTTCCAAACTGGAACATCTCCCAGTTACTGATACATGGGTGCGCAGTGGCAACACCTTCTGCTCTGCGAGCAGCAACAAAATTTCTTTAATGCTTTCCTACAAGTTGAAGTCAGAACCAGAAGCAATTTCAAAAACAGTGCTACCCAGTGGCACCCACTTTTTCACTCTTTGGGCAAGTTGTTGAGAAGGACATTTTGTATTCATTGTAACATGAATTTGCCATTTCTTCAAAAAAGCTGTTTTCGATGTAATTTTTCTCTTATAAAAAGACTTGAATCGACTCACTTTTGGCTTCACATTGGATTCCATATAATCAGTTATTTTGGATAGTTCACTTTTGATATCAATATTTCAGTCTGAATGTTCCTTAAGAGTGCAAAGACACTTGAACCGGTAGAAAATGGCACAATTGCACAAGATGCAATTATGTTTTCACATTTTGGGAAGTGCTTAATGTTGTTTGAGTTCATTGAAAAATTTCCACTTGCTTGGTTACATTTTTCAGTTCATGACCATCCCACTGTAGGATGGATATATCCAAATCCCATAGGCTGGTTTTATTACATTGAATATCTATTCATTCTTAATCCACATGAGGCCTACATCTCCGTTTCCACGTTTCAATTAATATATTTGTCTTTTTTTCCATAGTTGGAAGCAAAATCCTCCACTACCATTCTGGGGGGTTGTGAAAATGTTCTTTCTGCCACTTCTCTTCTCACTGTGAGAGGAAAAAAGGAGCAACATGTTAAATGACTGATTTTTAAACAAAAACTACAATAGAATTCTTCTAACAAACAACATGAACCATCAAAACTCAAAAGACAACAAAATATTTGATTTAAAAAAACAACAGGCAGACAGTTTATTACAGCAGACGTTTTAATATTTGTTTTGTTGTTTTTTAATACACATTAAATCTTATGTGTGTGAATAATTATGAGAGTATTGGGACATCTCTGGAAAACTTTGGTCCTTCACTTGAACATCTTAAAAGGCATTTCCATGTTTTCATTTTTGATCATTTGCATTCTTCAATAGCAAAATAAAATAACAGAAACAATAAAAAAAAACAGAGTCCCTATTTATTTCTAGCAAAACATATATATCTAACCTTAAAACAAATTATTTTAACATTCATAATTCATTCTGAAATAATACATTGTTTTTAAGATCTAAAACATTAATCTTCTCTATCAGTATCATCTAAATAACATATATTTACAAACATTTAACTGAATGTCTAGTATTGATGTATTTAAGGAATGTCATTTTACAGTCACAACACAAACAAAAGTAGTCTACTGTAAAATACGTTCTCAGACGATATGCACAATGAAATCACAAAGTTAAGACACATCCAAATGTTTACGAAATTCCCTAATACTTAAACGTCGCCAGTGTTTTATATCACTTCATCTTACATTCTGAACAGTTGCCATTGTGCTGAAATGATGCTGAGTGCAGTGTGAATCGTCAAGGGCTAGAGGTGAATTTCATATAATTATTACATCCTCCGATTGCATCGCGTATCACTTAAAATAAAATGTACATTTCGACAGACCCCGGAGAATAATGAAAAATTGTCTACGATGGGGAATATGAACTTCAAGAGTCAATGGTGCTTAAAAAAAATGATCGTCTGCGTATTAATGGACGCGAAATCTTTTAGCGCTGGGGGTATGTGTAACATGTTAGCATGCAAAACAGCTGGCTAATACTACACATTTAGCAAGGGACACGGCTTAGCTTGCCGTCATAATGCGCGACCTAACAACAGCAAGCCAGATAATGCAGAAGCAAAACTGTATTATTGTGCAAATAAATTAACCATAATTAAATAATAGTCGAGACAATAAAATAGGCCTTTTTACCTATGCATCCATCTTTTAGCCTGGTCAAGATGAACGGGGCCTGCTATACTCTCTCCCACCCTGCCCCCCTCGTTCATGTACCCCAGCAGCTCTGCGCTGTTTTCCAGTGGTTAGCCTTCTAGCTACAGCTAGTTAGCAGACTCAGTTTCCACTGCAACCGTGGTGCGATAGCATGAGACCGAGTGTCCCTTATATTGCAAAACAGATGCACTTATCGTACTTATATCCTGTGAAAAATGCATCAAACGGTGTTACGACCGATGACTTTTTATTTTGCGTATGCTTTTTTTTGTCGGCTAAAATATTTTGCACGATCTATGTTGGTGTTTTAGAGAGGAACGAGTGACGTGTGAGATTTTAACATTGGTCGTTTCCGGACCTTGGAACACTTCCGGCTACCTCGTCTTCTATCCGTTATGTTTTGTATTTGTGATGGAGGCAGTGCTGTTTGTGAAACTAGCGCACTCATAATGTTAGTGTTTAACTAATAACGTTAGTATCCATCTGTATTTTAGCTGTGTGATACTTGCTGTTAGCTTTCAAGTAAGCGTTTTCAGTGTTGTTGTGCAGTCAAATTTGGCATGTCAGCTCGCTCGCAAAATATATGCTAATTATGAGGTAAATCCGAATTACCACTCGGCGAATATAATTCTGATATGATGTTCTAAATGCGCTATTCATATATTCTAGGATTTTTTTAGCAGCATGTTTTTATCTTAGAAGCTCTTATAGTGGCCATTTTATTACATCCTGGCAGCTGAAATTCAAAGGCTAGTCCTTATCAAAATGGCTGCCTTGGAATTGCTTATTTCCAGTCTGATGCTCATGGAAAATAAGTTTGTAAACATTGTATAGTAAATGCTGACATTAGGAATAATTTAAACTTTCTGTCAGTCCTTTGATGTGTGTTATCAGACATTCGTGGCAACCGTTTCATCAGTTTAATTTATTTTACAAAGGTGAAATTTAATATTTAATGCAGTGAGAATGCAGTGTGTTTAAATATATATAAATATTTGAGGGCTTTTGTTTTAATAGTTATATGATAATTGTAATGTTTGATTTAAAGGGTTAGTTCACCCAAAAATGAAAATTCTGTCATTTATTACTCACCCTCATGCCGGTCCACACCTGTAAGACCTTCTTTCATCTTCGGAACACAAATTAAGATATTTTAGTTGAAATCCGATGGCTCAGTGAGGCCTTCATAGGGAGCAATGACATTTCCTTTGTCAAGATCCATAAAGGTACTAAAGACATATTTAAATCAGTTCATTTGAGTACAGTGGCTCAATATTAATATTATAAAGCGATGAGAATATTTTTGGCGTTCCAAAAAAACCCAAAATAACAACTTATTTAGTGATGGCTGATTTCAAAACACTGCTTTAGGAAGCATCGGAGCATAATGAATCTGTGTATCGAGTCAGCTGTTCGTAGCGCCAAAGTCACGTGATTTCAGCTGTTGGCAGTTTGACACGCAATCCGAATCATGATTCGATACACTGATTCATTTATGCTCCGATGCTTCATGAAGCAGTGTTTTGAAATCGGCCATCACTAAATAAGTCGTTAGTTTTTTTTTTGCGCTCCAAAAATATTCTTGTCGCTTTATAATATTAATATTGAGCCACTGTACTCACATGAACCTATTTAAATATGTTTTTAGTACCCTTATGGATCTTGAGTGAGGAAATGTCATTGCTCCCTATGCAGGCCTCACTGAGCCATCGGATTTCAACTAAAATATCTTAATTTGTGTTCCGAAGATTAACGAAGATCTTACGGGTGTGGAACAGCATGAGGGTAAGTAATAAATTACAGAATTTTCATTTTTGGTTGAACTAACCCTTTAAAGTGATTTACCCAAACATTCATTCTGCTTTTGTGCCTAGACATTTCAAGACATGAGCTCAGTACTGTTTTCCCAAGGGTTTCAGTCTTCCTTGTCCCACGTTGCTTGTGCAACCAATGCACATTCCATTGTAAGCTACCACCCCTTTAAAATGCTTCAGGGCTTTATTTGCACATCCAATGTTCATTATTTTCTGCAGTAAATATGCCTTGTGAATAAATTTAATAAACATTTTCATAATTATGGCTTGTGGATACAAAACAGACATTGCTACAGACTTTTTATGACAAAGAAAATACTAAATTGATTCATCTGTTCTAATTGTCCCTGAAAGAAACATTAAAAAGTTGAAATTTCACTTAACAAAAAGACATTCGGTTACACACATACAACATACATCCTATGACATCATTTATAAACCCATTGTGATGTTTCTGCAACAAGTAATGACATTTGCAGGCTTAGAACAATTACAATGTGACATCACACTGAGAAATTTTTGAAGGCACTCCTCATCACCAGGAATGCATGAAGAATTGGCAAACAATGAGTGGCTTTAATGTTTGTGCTTCTATTTTCTACTCATAATTTCAAAAGAATTTCATGAGAAAGATATCTAAAACAAGTAAACACTAAAACCACAGAGGAAAAAAATCACCATCATAATCATAAGATAACTATAACAACAAGAAGAAATTTCACCAATAACCATAATATTAACTGTCATAGTAATGACAATAACAAACACCAATGTATTACAGAGCTGTTAGGAAGATTGTCTTTAAGTTGTATTCATAATTCATTAAGATACACATTATTTCCAGTGAAAAGTTAAATGAATGTGTTGCCACCAATCCTGATGCTGATGTGATATAAACTACTCCTTAACGCTTTTACTGGGAGGCATAAATGTTCAAATAGTCCGTAACTTATACTGTTCAATTTCATTACACTGAAAATTAACCAAGAGGTAAAAAGTCTATGACAAAGAAAAAAAAAAAAAGGAAAAAAAGACCAGTTGGTGGTTTTACAATGTAAATTGATTAGTTTTCATTGGTAAAATGAGCTCTATTTCTCAGAGGTCAGAACCATACAGTAAATGATATCTGGCTCTTATGCGAACAATCTCACTTTACATTTTTCACTGTGATATTTTCTGACTATTTTAATATCTTTTTTTGTAAATAATAAGATTATTATCACTGAATAATGAGTAAGCTGTGGGTAACAGCTGTACCACTAACGCATGTGTGTTGTATAGCCCTTAATATTGATAAGCGTTATTGGTTATGAAGATATCAGGTATGACGTGTTGTGGTCATATCTCGGTAACAGCAGATTCGAAAAATACAGGTTAGCTGTTTGGCATCCCCGTATCCTCAGACTGTTCGCAGAGTCTCAGTTTTAACAGCATATACACATGGCTTCAACATGGAGATTCAAAAAGCAGTCCAGGAGGTTTGTCTTTATGCAAATGCCAACCAACACCTGAGCGAGATAATGGTACCGCCATGTTATGCACTAATTTTATGCCAGAATATCATAACATACAAATACATTGATGAGTGCCCTTACTCTTGAGTCGTTTTCTTCGTCTCAGATCCATATTTAATAGCTTAAGGTGAACCGTTTGTCTACACAGTATACCTAAGAGGAGCATAAACGTGTATGTACCCAGTATTACAGAAATCTAATGTATTCTTGTGCTTTTGGTAGTTCAGCGTCCCACACGATGAACCTCCCTTGCAAATCCCAGCACTTGGACGTTGTAGAAAGTGGTGGCTCAGAATCCAAACAAAGTCCCATTGATTATTTATGAGTCTTTTTAAGATGGAGAAAAAAGATGATTGTCAGACATTTCTCTTGGTTTTCGTCTGGGCTTTTCTGCCCAATTGTGTCCCAGAATGGCTTTCGTCGATAGTTCAAAGCGATCTCCAGTTATGTACTGAAGGGCAAACTTGAGGATTTAAAACTCCTTGTGTACTATTTTCAGGATTCCACCAAAACAATTTGAACAGAAACTCAATTGGTACATCCATATTAAATTCACACTGAATAAGATGCAGGCGAAACAATGTATGGTAAGGCTTACTTTCTCTGTCTCACTGTATTCAAAATGAGTTCATTCAATTCTTAAGAGTTTCTGGATATGCTCCTCCTATTGTTCCATCATCATTCCTTTTGACATACGTTGTAAAAACCCTGCCGCACTTCCTCATTATGACGACGTGGATTAGGGTTTAAAAAGAGATAAGATCCAGCATTACGTTTGTCCAACTGTAAGTAGCTTTGCAATTCATCAGTTGGGATGAGCGCTCCACGTTCAACTGATTCCTCTTACACAGATGTTAATTATTAGTCTCCCAGTAGTTCCACCATAGTTATAAGATAAAAGCCGTTCTCTGAAATATATGGCTCCATAGCAGCTATATCTGTAATGTGTAATAATGTAAGATATCTGAGGATAAAAACATGACATAAAGATATGAAAAATGTCCACATCATGTGGAATTTATATTACACTCTATTGATTTTCTATGCGGTAGATTTATAGGCAAAATTTACACAAATAAATAGTTGTATATGGCAGCTTTGATCATAATTATAGCGGCAATTTCATTAACATAAAAAGCACAAAAACTTTGAAGCTCTATCAAACCTGACTTATAACTGTTGTTATCTAATCTTATGTTGTGAATTTGCCACTATATACAATATATATATGTAAATGGTGCCACTTTGCTCTCTGTGTAGTTTCTCCCACTTTGTGGCCCCCTACTTCAAAATCTGTTTCTCTGATGCCTTTACCATCCTCCTACTCCTTTTCTCTCTTCTCTCGTTATTTCTCTCCCTCTTCCGCCCACTCTCTCTCTCCCACAGTCCCTCTACCATCCTCCAACTTCTCACACAGTCTATGCTTCACCCATCTTTTGCTCACACAGTAACTTCATTCTTGCTTCCTGTTCTAACCCCTTGGTTGGATGCCACTCCTCCTCCACTTCCCCCTCCACCAGGGATGAAGTGAAGTTGTTCAATGGTATTTTGCCTTTTAGCTGCAAATGCAAGCCTTCTGGCACTGTGTCCACCAAGAGTCCCTGTTCCCATGACAACTCCTGTTCCTGGCATGTCCCCCCATGCCACTCCTCCGCCCCCGCCTCCTCCCAGGTGACCTGACATCGCGGCCGAATTCCGCTCTTGCTCTCGCCCCGACGTCGGGTGCGAGTTCATCTTGATCATGTGGTGACGGTCGAGTGACGGCGTGGCGCAAACATTCTGCTGCGATTGAGCTTTCTGGTGGCTGACGCGGGGCAGGGTGGGCACCATTCCTCCGCCCCCTCCGCCCGTGTAGTCGCCCATTCCCATACCCATCCCGCTTCCGCCATACTCAACCCCGCTTACCTCCTCCTCTAGATGGTCTGGTGACATCAGCAGCCTCTCCTTGGACTTCTTCAGGGTGTTCTGGTTATTGGAGTTCTTTGATGCACTGGCCATGGCTTTGTAGTATTGGTGCTGCTGGTTCTTCGAGAGCCTTGATAAGGTGTTGCCGTCGGCAAGGGCAAGGAGCTGATCCGTCGACTTGACGCGGCGTGGTGGTTTAGAAAGCGTATCGTAATTCTGGTTTTGCTTTGCTTCCGGAGGTTCCAGAGGGTAAGGATTCGGGGTGTGGCTTGGGGCAGACTGCGGATGAGGTATTCGAGGACGAGTGGCATGGGTGGGAAGCGTGCCTCTTCCCCCCATTGTGTAGTCGCCACCCCAGGGAAGGTGATGCTGGGAGGAATGAAAGGCGGGAGGGGCGTTGTTGGGCCTCCGTTTGGTGGTACAGTAACCTGAATATTCCTCCAATCCTCCTTTCTCTGTAGGTGGAGGAAAACATGTTTAAAAAGATCAGAAAATTAGGCAATAAAAGAATAAACATTAGGGATGCACCGATATTAATAATCTGTCTACTATGATAAGCTGATAATTATAAAATATTAATTTTCATGTTATAGATATAGCTGATAATGACCAATAATGACCAAAATCAAAAATTTGCCTAATATCAATAAACACGAAAAAAGCAATAATTTTAAATTGAATTTATAATGCACAGTATGAAAATACTTAAGAATTTACTTAAGATTTACTTAAGAATACATGTAAAAGTGTTTATTATTAGTTGTACACTAAGTAAATTATCAGTGTTTTTAAAGATTAACTTTAGGTAAGCATTAGATGACGCCAAGTCAAAAAGATGGAAAAATAACATATTACCAATACTGATAACTAATTACACTCTAATATTGGCCAGTAACCAGTATGGTACCAATATACTGTGCATCCCAAATAAAAATGGATGCACAACTAAAATGTTTACAGGATTTGAGCTACAAGCTAGAATGCCATTCAAACATTTATCAGAACCTTTCTTAAAGGGTTAGTTCACCCAAAAATGAAAATTCTGTCATTAATGAATCACTCTTATGACGTTCCACACCCGTTTCACCCGTCCACAGACCTTTGTTCATCTTTGGAACACAAACTAAGATATTTTTGATGAAATCCAAGAGGTATGACTCGTCCATAGACAGCAATATAATCAACGCTTTCAAGGTCAAGAAATGTATTAAAGACATTATTAAAACAGTCGACGTGACTGCAGTGGTTCAACCTTAATTTTATGAAGCGACGAGAATACTTTTTGAGCTCAAAAACAAAACAAAAACGTGTGATGCTGATGCAGGAGTCAACCAATAATGAGTCGCCACTCTGACGTAGAACCTGGAATCGCTGAATACAGAAAAGAAGATATTGTTGAATAAAGTTGTTATTTTTGTTTTGTTTTTGAGCACAAAAAGTATTCTCGTCGCTTCATAAAATTAAGTTTGAACCACTGTATCCACGTTGACGATGTCTTTAGTACCTTTCTGGACCTTGAAAGTGTAGATTATATTGCTGTCTATGGACGAGTCATATACCTCTCAGATTTCATCAAAAATATCTTAATTTGTGTTCTGATGAACAAAGGTCTTACAGGTGTGGAACGACATGAGGGTGAGAATTTAATTACAGAATTTTTGGGTGAACTAACTCCTTAACTCTTAATATAAATTCTTCTACCTCCATCCCAGGACAATGTGTTTAATGCAAAACTTGATCAAAGTCCCTTTCAAGGAAAGTCTGTTCACTCGGCAGCCATATTTGCAACGCCTCTGGGCAGCTATATCAGACACCCAAGACCAAGTCCTATCTATTTGAATGGGAGAATTCTGAAATCTCAAAAACTTCATGGCAAACTCACAATTAAATAACATATTTCAAATGAGCAACAAAATCTGACATGAATTTTCCCATAATAGCGTTAAAAAGCTTATTTTTCAGGCTAGACGAGCCACTGCGTATGTGCAGTCCTATGCGCGAGTCTCAGGTTTCTATGGGAACCGGAGCCTCTTTTATTTAGAAGGCAGGATGTATTCCGCCATATTGAGCATTGCAGTTTCTCCCATTCAAAACTAATAGGAATTAACCGTTTTTTCTATATTTGAAGAGTTTCGTTGCAAAACGAGATAAATCCGTTTTTAACATTTTTGTCAAAACATGTTTATTATTATGTTATCATGTTATTATTTTGTTTTATGGTGCTACTTAGCTGTATTTTTTAAGTTATGAAGGTTTAAATCAAAACAAACCAACTGCAGTTGAATTGATATTAATTGGAATGCACAACCAAAAAACAAGATTTTTGAAAAATTAAAAAAACGGAGTTATCTCGTTTTGCAACGAAACTCTTCATTTATAGTCTTTGACTTGATTTAATTTATATAATAATATTAATACAATCCTATTTTATCCTGTACCTTGAGCCATTTCATCTTTCGGCTGATTAAGTCTGAGTCATTGTATCAGCCTGTATAACCTTCGCCTGTGCAGAACTTTCTTGTCATCCAACTGTAACTCACACTTCCCAGGAGGTTTGATGTCTAGCTGAGAGAGAGAGGCCTTAAGGCTTTATGCGCCTGTACAAGATTGCGGGCGCTTTGCTATGGTTTGCCCTCATTAAAATGACCTTCACAAACATTTATATCTCCCAAGCCATCCAATGAAACACTGACACTGCTTTAAATAAAAACCCAAGTGTACAGATAATTTTCTGCAACATTCTGAGCCCCACATTAGACTATGTCCTCATCATCGAGCAGGTAATTTCTCCTTCAAAACACAACAGTACTAAATGTCACACTGTTTTTGAAATTCGTCCATCTTTTTCTCCTTATTGCTTCTAAATTTGCTTTATGCCTTTGAAATTATGTGGGCTATAATAAGAAAGCAATCATGCCAACCTTTTATGTAATTCTTATAAAACATCATTTCCTTGAGATAAGAATCTTCCTCTCCGATGGTAATAAAGCACTCACCCAGACGCTTGAGAGATGAGTATCTGTTGATCTCAGGCTTCATGGCGGCTTCATACGAGGGTGGCAGCTGAGCCAGGTTATGTAGGGAATGATGGAAGGACGGCTGGGTCTTCATTGCGTTAGTATGCTTACTGGGCTTCAACGTGCCGCCGGCGACCATCTGCATGTTGTTCATACGTGCCCCACGCTCTTTAAAGACACATATGCGCAATGATGGGCGCTGAGGTTATTTCAAACTCTACAGAATATACAACTATGTAGAATTGTTGGTTTTACCTACCGATGGTGGCTGTATGTTTGGGGCTGGAGCCTGTGGTATGGATGAAGTTATGCTGTAGATTCCCCACTGTGAATAAGAAAAAAGGCATAGGGTGTGTGTGTTTTATGGATTTCTGCCTTTATGTGCAATAATTTACATTTAGTATGAACTTACAAAGCACATTTATCCATCTAATACTATAAATGTTGCCCTATTAAGCTCTTTCTAGCTCCACAATGTGTTGAAAATTTTACACCGTCTGTTCATTCTAATGCCATCATATACAGCTTCGTGCTAAATAATTCACAAATGCCCTTTCATCATTTGGCTACTGCTTTTTCCCTGTGTTCCTTTCTTGTCCTGAATTTATACAGTTGGTCGTTCACAAGACTCAAGCTGAGATGGAAACATGAAAGGATCTCTGTATGACATATAATGCAACAATACCTGCCAACTGCAGCCAGGTCCAAAGGGTAAAATTAGTTCACATTCAAAAAATCATTGAATATTAATGAATATTTGACCTAAGACACTTTGTTTCATGTTATAGCTGGTGATATGCGACTAATTGGCTTTTTGTCCATGTATAAATATGATTTCATGCAAAGTCAAATACATACAATAATGGCGACACATGTTTTTTCATTTCTTTAACTTTATCAAAGTAACCAATTTCAACTTCATTTTTTAAGTAATTCAAGATTCAATTAGAAAATGGGTTGAAATGACTGCAGTTTGGACAGCCAAGTCACTGATCACTTGGATAAAGGAATAGACATTAGGAATAGACATTTAAATTTCTTTTACATTTCTTTTATTGGATAAAGGAATAGACATTTAATTTTCTTCTTAACCATAGATGTCACCATTTGTGAGATTTATTTCATTTAAACAGTTATTGGAGTTAAAGGATTTACTTTTTTATCACTAAATGATAGTGACCTCTAAAGTTTTTTTTATGTCTTTTTATTAATGGATGATATGTGGTTACACAAATTCAGTATTATGGTGTGTACGATAACAAATACTGTTTTTTGTTTATATTTTCAAGTGAAAAAATAAAGTAAAATGCTCCCATAAGATATGGGGCAGAAAGCCCCCAGTAGCATGTTGTTGCTGTTGTTTTATAATATAATATTCTTAATATTTTAATCATGATTGATTATTAATAATACATTTTAGATATACACTTAAAACCTTTTCATTTTTCATCATAATATATAGGCTAATGAAACTAAATCATCAATCTTAATTACCGGTTATACTTTATTGCTACTATTACATATCTTGCTTATATATATATATATATATATATATGTATATATCATATAATTATAAGCATAAATGCACACTGCTCTTAAGGGGGCATCTTCCCCTGCATATGGAGATTATGAAGTTTTCCACTCACGTCTGTTATCTTTCTCTCTCTGTAGTGTGGGATATAGATTTTTCGGGGGTCGTCCAAGCGTCCCCTCTCCTCCTCCAGTTCCCAAGGCTACGCTGTTGTTTCTCTCTCCCTCTTGAACTGGACTCGACTGGTGACGCAACATTTCCACAAGAGCCCTGACAGGGAAAGTTGTAGAAATGATTAGACTAGAGAATACGATTTAAAGGGTTAGTTCACCCAAAAATGAAAATTACTCCATAATTTATTCACTCTCAAGTCATCCTAGCTGAATATGACTTTCTTGTTTTAGCCAAACACAATCGGAGTTATGATAAAATATCCTGGCTCTTCCAAGCTTTATAATGGGAGTAAATGGTACCCGAGCCCAAAAGCGCATCCATCCATCATAAAAGTAATCCATATGGCTCCAGAGGGTTAATAAAGGCCGTCTGAAGTGAAGCAATGGATTTTTGTAAGAAAAATGTCCATATTTAAAACTTTAGAAACTAAAATCACTGGCTTCCGGCAACGGCCATACGTGAGTCTAGTTCTGGAGTGACCTCTGACCTCTGACCCATACGTATTGAAGAACATGGAAGCAAAAAACAAAACACCGGAATTAGAACTATAAAATTATTATTTTTTTTTAAAGTTGGTGGTTTTCGATATAAGAGAAGATGAACTTGAGTTTGTTGCCCATCCCTATTTGTTTGAACCGCAAGAGGCGTCTACTCACACCTAAGCTTACACTACATCCTTCCTCTTTTAAATATGGGTATTTTTCTTACAAAAAAACATCGCTTTGCTTCAGAAGGCCTTTATTAACCCCCCTGGAGCCGTATGGATTACTTTTAAAAATCTATGGATTTCATTTCAAAATCTTGGGTACCATTCACTCCCATTACAAAGCTTGAAAGAGCCAGAATATTTTTAATATAACTCCAACTGTGTTTGGCTGAAAGAAAAAAAGTCATATACACCTAGGAATTCTTGAGGGTGAGTAAATTACGGGATAATTTTTTGGGGGGTGAACTAACCTTTTAAGGTAGATTAGACATCCTTTTTTCTGAGACGCATTAGACATGAACTCTCACCTCGGCATGTTGAGTTCTCTGTTCCTAGGCTGCCGTGATGCCTTGTGGAACGCCACCTTAATGGCTACTGCCACTGCCACAGTAAACGAGATGACTCCACCGATGACATAGATGGTGTTGTTGCTCTGTTCGATGCGGCTGAGGTCCGGATGGGAAGGCGCCGATGGCCTGGTCGCAGGGGGGGCTGTATTGGCCCACACAGGGGAATGGTAGTTGTGGCAAATGTTCTGGTCCAGCCTTCGAGTGCGGTCCGGACAACAAAATCGATAATGGCAGGTCCCACAGCAGTAGATGAAGTCATCCTTGGAGCAGTTAAAGGTGAGGTCATACTGCCCCATGACATCATAATAACCTCGACACACGTCCACTTCCACCAGTTTGCGAGAAGGCGGAGCTACAAGCGCTTTTCTATAAGTCGTTACATCAGTCGTTACATTCTTTGGCAGCATTGTCTGAGGCAACGGCCTGAGGGGCATTTCTGCCACTCCAGCTGGCTGCTTTGGCCGACGATTCATGGACTTCCCTCGCATACTCCCACCGTTTTTAGAAAGGGGGTGAAGAAAGGCCCTACCCTGAGATCTGGGGTTGGGCGTCGGGGTGATGGTGATGGGCCCATTTGCTCCGTTTTTTGGGCCCGGGACGCTCGCAGAGGAAACGTTAAGTGGGACAGCGATTAGCAGGAAGAGAATGATGACACGTACTCGAGCTTCCAAGGTGGGCATCATCTTTACATGACTAATGTTGCTATTTTCTCTCGCTGACTCAACCCACCGCACAATGCCGAATTTTGTAAAACCAGCCTGCTTAGAGCTGTATGTAAAATATTCTTGTAGCAGCCCTCTGACGTATGAAATTTGAGTTTATAGCAAAACAGTCCCAAAAGAAAAATCTGTTCTCAAAGTCTGATAAAAGTTTATAATGTGAATGGTCACACTCGGAGACAGCGTGTGAGAAAAAAAAAAAAAAAAAAACTATTTCGATGTGCTTTCAGCTTCAAGGTGAGTTATACAACACATGTTCTCTCAACATGCAGTGTTTCCTGAACAATATGTAAAACAATCCAAATGCTGACAATATTCTGAGCAGGCAACATACAATTGGCTAGTTCTTGTATAAACAGGAAATGAAAGAATATTTAACAAATTGTCAGTTTTGAATGTATTAACAAGGCAAATATTCCCTTTTGTGGCTTTGTTCAAAAAAATAAATTTTCACATATCCGCAGACAAACAAAATGGCTTCTCGTTACTGTCCTCCTATTACTTAAATATCTAGTATATCATGACACATGAAGGCAATTAAGTTGTAGTACATCTGTGTACATTAGACGTATTTAGGTTTAATTCTCTGTTTTGGCACTTATCAGGATGAAAGATTTATTTAAGAGAAAGGGGCAACTGTAAACATCTTTCAAATGTAAACTAATGTTTTGCTTGTCTTCACAATTTTTTTATTTATTTGGGCACTCCTTACATTCAGCAATGGCACTTAGTCTTTAAGCAGATTTCCCTGACCTGTTATGCTCCCTGAATGTTTACTATTATTAACTAGTATAAACAATTTCCATACACTTGGTGAAAAAAAAAATAACCTCCGAAACTAATTTTCTTGTTCTTGTTTACGTGTTAACAGGACTACTCAGAATGGTGAACTCCTTTGAGGGTTTGAGGCCAGTATGATGAGGAATCATTTTGAGTTTGTTCAGCAAACCTCTACATTACTGAACTGAAATGAATGTGCATTTCCTCATTCAGCATGTAAAGAATGACCAAATGGATAATCCTGTGTGCAAATTTACAATAGCTGAAAGATATCAGATATGAACTGAGTCATCTGTCATGTTGTATTTAAAACGTATGCCCTATCGTCACGTAGTTTAGGCGTGTATTAGAGAATGTTCAGTAAACCGACGACACAAACACACACACAAAAAAAACTGATGATGGCAGTAAAGACGTAAAACGTTTTCAAGGCTGATTGTCTTCACAATAGAAATTTCCAAGGAGAGTGTCTCTGACTTCCAGTCTCTTTCCAGTTTCTTACGGTTCACGCAGCAGATATGCTTTTAAGATAAGCCCAGTTTTCATTGAGAAAGGTTTGAAAGCGTTTGCTGAAGCTTTTGGTGAAATGGTTTAAAATCCCATGGTGTGGACATGGCTGTTTCCTCACGATTTTTGCAGGGTTGATCTTGGAATCCACTGGCAGTTATGAAGCGTTCAGTTATCAAGCGATGTGCCTCTGAAAAGAAATCAACACACTGATGTTACATCCTACATGCACACACACGCACACACACACACACACACACACAGACATCAGTGAAAGTTTTTGAAAGATCATAGTTAGCTTGTCAGCTGCATGGCAGCCTATTATTTTCATTGTGACACATATGGCATGTGACAGAAAAAAAAAGGTATGCGGCAACTAATGCGATCAATATAGAATCCACAGAATTCAACATAAAAGAGATTTTTATGGGGCTGAACTGTTATGCACATTAAATCCACATTAGGGATATTTATTTGTTCAACGAGACCATGCATGAACAAGCTTGCACAAGAAATATTAGTGAAAGCCTTTTTGAGCATAGATGAGAAAATGTACTATCCAGACTCAAATGGTTGTAATTCAAGAATGCTTTGGAATACAGACTTAAGGTTAAGGACGCTCAGCAGATTATTGCTGAAGTGAAAGCAGTACAAATGAATATGTAAAGAAGTTACAGACGTATAAGATTACTGTAAAACAAATGTACTGTACAACATTTTTATTTTATACAAAAAATATATTTACAAAATAATTGTTACTCTAAAGTTGCTTTAAAATCAAAGTCATATGTCTAACCAAGTGTGTTTTAAATGTGAAGTTGATATCACAAAAATTTAAGTTCCTATGAGATTTTGTTTTGGCACAATACCAAAAACAGATTTTATTTATATGCATTCTTCTGTAACAAATTAATACATTTCTGTCACAATATCACTTCCATCACAAAACAATCAGCAAATATGGAACCTTGAGTCTCAGAACTTTCTGACAATATGTTTTGTCAAGATCAGAAAATATTCTGATTATAAAATAGTCCAAATAAATGTTGTAATATGAAACACTACACTGGCCACCAGGGGGAGGAGCCCACTAAAAGGTTTTAAAGTGCAGTTTCCATGGTAATGCATAACAGCCGGTTTTTGGTAATGGTTTTCAGAGGGTAATTTTGCATTTTTTAAGCTCTCGAATGATACCTAATTTATGTTCAAAGTTACTAAGAAGTGTGTGGAACAAGTGAAAACAACTTCAAAATATGTCAATGAAAAGAGTCTTAAACATTAAATACAACAAGCTTTCAAACAACTCACAATTTTAGCACATAAACATCTTGCACATGACGTCATGGTGTGAAGTAACATGCAGATGGAGGGCAGGAAGTGATTTTCTACATAGGGAAGCACTATGAAATGCCTATGTTTTGCATCATTTGTTGTTGCTCTAGTCGATCAAACTGAGAAACCACAAGGAGTTTTTATCGTGTACCAAAAGTTGTTGTTCATCAGGGGGAAAAAATGCAAGAAATTTACTGAAAAAAATGCAGGAAAAAGTGCCTTGTAATCTGAGGTCAGAAGGAGCCGAGTCAGATAATACTTGTGTGTGCAGTGACCACTTTGTCAAAAGTTATTACAACTTGCATATGTAACCACTAAGAAAAGAGTAGTATGCTTCAAGAAGGAGGTCGGTGTCCAGTTGCACAAAGCACCTTAATTTTCCTTAGTATAACATACAGTATGTTTTGGAAAACTTCACCATTAGTGTTACACGGAGCGAACAGGTTCAATTCAAATCTTTCAAGACATTATCGGCCGCTTTATATGTTATATAAACATTTTATTCATATAAACACTGATCAAGTAGCATACCCTAAAAAAATAATGTGTCCATGGCAACAATAGACCCTTTTCACATTTCCGGGTTTCTCAGAAGCAGAAGTCGTCATAGTTGGGTAAAATTCTATAGCGGTGAATGAGAGAATACATTAAATATATTTGTTTGTTTTTTCACAACTTTCAAAAATAGGTAAAAAATAGAGAGCGATTGATAACAGCAGTCAGAAGAGAGAAAGGTGTCATTTTAACTATCATCCTCACAGCCGCTGTATTAGAAACACCCTCACAGCAGCGTTAACTAGATTTTTTGTAATTTGATGGAAAGGTAATATAATAAAAATGAAAATATAAAAAACTTAAAACTGTTAAAACACGTCATCACAGTATGTGACAAGGGTCTATAGAATTTTATAAAGGTAGAAGCTGTGTCGCTGTCGTGAAACACTTAG
The DNA here is from genome assembly GCF_024489055.1 of Chanodichthys erythropterus. NCBI lineage: Eukaryota > Metazoa > Chordata > Actinopteri > Cypriniformes > Xenocyprididae > Chanodichthys > Chanodichthys erythropterus. The sequence goes on along the minus strand of NC_090222.1, from coordinate 17,500,221 downwards.
CGGTTTAAGGAATTATATCAAAGACTCTATATGCAACACCCTTAAGTCATTCCCATAGGTAAGGGGAAATCATGCCTTAAGTCTCATACTTAAAGGGATAGTTCACTAAAAAATGAAAATTCTGTCATTATTTACTCACCCTCAAGTTGTTTTATACCTGTATGAATTTTTTTCTTCTGGTGAACACAAAGGAAGATATTTTGAAGAATGTCGGTAATCAAACAGTTGATGGACCCCCACTGACTTCCATAGTAGGAAAAATAAATATTATGGAAGTCAATGGGTCTATCAACTGTCTACCAACTAACATTCTTTAAAATATCTGCTTTTGTGTTCAACAGAATAAAGGAACTCAAACATGTTTGGAACAAACTGAGGGTGAGTAAATGATGACAAAAAATTCATCCCTTTAAGGGAAAAACTTAAAGGATTAGTTCACTTTCAAATAAAATTTTCCTGATAATTTACTCACCCCCATGTCATCCAAGATGTTCATGTCTTTTTTTCTTCAGTTGAAAAGAAATTAAGTTTTTTGATGAAAACATTCCAGGATTATTCTCCTTATAATGGACTTCAGTGGCCTCCAAATGGCTGAAGGTCAAAATTACAGTTTCAGTGCAGCTTCAAATGGCTTTAAACGATACAAGGAATAAGGGTCTTATCTAGTGAAACGATCTGTCATTTTCAAAAAAAATGTTTGAAGAATACAAGAGTGCGGTTTGGCAGAAGCACTTGGAAGGCAATCATTTGTTTATATAAAGCATATACATTTAAATTTTTTTCAAAAATGACAGATTGTTTCACTAGATAAGACCCTTATTCCTCATCTGGTATCGTTTAAAGCCCTTTGAAGCTGCATTGAAACTGTAATTTTGACCTTTAACCATTTAGAGGCCATTGAAGTCCATTATAAGGAGAATAATCCTGGAATGTTTTCATCAAAAACCTTAATTTCTTTTCGACTGAACATTTTGGATGACATGGGGGTGAGTAAATTATCAGGAAAATTTTATTTGATAGTGAACTAATCCTTTAAGGTGCTTTACGCAGCCAGGCACTAGAAAAGTTGCTTAAAGTATTGTTGACAGGCAAATATTCCAAAATTGCTCCTCTTTATAAAGTAAGGATCACATCCAACATTTGTTGTGATTTACAGGCTACTGTTTATAGCCTAAACCAGTACATTAAGGTCTATCCTCCATCTTGTCCATTCTGCTTTTCACTTCCTGCCCTCCATCTGAATTTCATGCATCATCAGAATCACGTGATTGCAAACAAGCTATACACATTAGAAAAACCTCATCATTACAGTAGCAAGCTAACTTGTTTTTTAGCATTATTGGTAAATAATCTCTACATACACTCTGAGCATCATATTAGTTCTGGTTCTTTGATCATTTTGAATCGAATTTGGCAAAATGTGTGAGTCGTTCCCACAAGATTTTAGAACCGTGGCAATCAGATCACTCCAGATTTCCTTGTGATTTGTAAACCAAGCTGAATTCGGAACCGCATACTATTCTTTCTAGCATACTATTCTTACTATTTTCCCCATATCTTTTTTTTTTACCCCTGTGACACTCTGGGCAGAAATAGTAATTGTAGTATGCTAATATGTGGTTCTGAATTCAGCACCAGATTAAAAGGATAAAATAGAATCAGCTCATCACAAATCAAACTTCACCGTGTTTCTTGCGCACATTCGATTTCTAAATGTCAAAATAACAAGGAATGCTATGATTTTCTGCAGTGTAATGGAGTAAAAAGTAAGATATTATGCACTGAAATGTAGTGAAGTAAAAGTTCTTGAAAAACACACTTAAAAAACACTACAATAACAGTACACTGTAAAATAATTATTATTATGATTTGTTATCACAACATTTTTTCTTTTGTCAGATCAACTTCAATAATTAATGTGATTCATATATTAAATATATATTTATTAAACCAATTGCCTTCATTGTATTAACTCAATTTTTTTTTAATTATTTAAATGAACTCAAAATTAAGGCAACCAGGTAACTTACTTTTTTAAGTTAAACCAACTATTCTTTTTTTACAGTGTAATATACTTTGAGTACATAAGTCGGCATGAAACAGAAGTCTTTTCTTCCCTATTGTGATGTATATTCAAGTGAAACGGTTCCTCGAACAAGAAAAAATGGTAACACTTTACAATAAGGTTCATTAGTTAACATTAGTTAATTTATTAACTAACATGAACTAACCAGGAGCAATACATTTGTTACTGTATTTACTAATCTTAGTTCATTAACATTAGTTAATGAAAATACAGTTGTTCATTGTTTGTTCATGTTAATTTACAGTGCATTAACTAATGTTAACAAGATATTAATAATATATTAGTAAATGTTGAAATTAACATTAATTTATGCTGTATAAGTGCAGTTCATTATAAAGTGTTACCGGAAAAAAAAAAAAGTATGGCGGGGCTTTATTTTTAGGCAACTAATTTGATTATCAGAGAAGATGTAAGAAAAATAATTTTTGATTTCATGGTAACTTTAACATTTAGATATAGATTTAATATCTACTGTTAAATTCAAGCAAGATTATAATAGATTACCTTTATTATATACTCCTTAAATCTGTACTTCAACTTAAATCTAACATTTGCACTAAGTGCAGTACAGCTGCAGATTTCAGCTCATGACGCTGAGAAAGAAAAGAAGAGATGATGTGATGACCATTTGTCTAATGTGTTACAAGTCACTATGAATCAGAAGCATTGAGAAAAGTGAATAGTAGCAATGATCTGAACAAATAGTGATCAGTCCTTTTCAGAGAGCATAGCATGATGCATGACATGAGGGAGGGGGTAGAGCGAGAGAGAGAGAGAGAGAGAGATGCTGCTTTCCTGACACTGTAGGTCTATGTGTCAGAATGTTTGTGAGGAAGTAAAAGAGACAAGTGTTGTGCTAGTGTTATTCTGTAATCAATACCTATATGCCTTTTTTTTACAATTGTAGGGGCCCGAGAAAAACCATCGCGCAGATAAAAAAAAAAAAAAAAAAAAAAGGTTGGGAAAAGTACAAAAGAAAAGAGAGATAAATGCAGGGTAGATATTTAAATATGAGCACAGCATAGCAGAAGTGCACAGAGCCAGAGGTATGACAGAAGAGAGGTGCTTTGTGTGTTTGTGTGTGTGTGTGTGTGTGTATGTGGGAGGGCAGCGTGTGGGCGGAAGAGAATGGAGAGCGTTCAGTGACACCACTTACTAACACACATACGCACACAGTACACGCAGTACACAACACCGGGAACATACAGTGCTACATAGACAGTATGCTGGCTCGCACGGGAATACTAACATGCTCTCATAATGCACACAACACGATCCCTAAACATGCATTTTACAGGTATATAAAATGTGCAGCCCTTGAAAAGAGTGAGTACACAAAATCTGTTGTCGCAGATCAACAAGTTAATGGTGTAAGAGAGACCAACAGCACGGCTTCGATGTAATGAGGCACAGATATCACAGAGGAAAACTGCACAAATAGAAGCCACATAAAAATCTGCAAGAATCTGCGGTTATGAATCATGTCTACAGTGGCGGTGTGGCACCAAGCTGGTTCTGCACATCAGCCAAACTATTGAGCTATTGACTGGAGGTGGGGGGGCCCTAATGCAGGTATTATTTTAGAATACATCGGCATAGGAATACACAGAAAATACTGGCTTAAATCCTCAAAAAATGAAAAGAGAAACTTAGTAATTAAATAGTTTAAATGCTACATAAATAAAACAATAATAGCAAATTATTCTTTGAATTATTTTGGAAAGTGATAAACAATATTATGATCAAAAATCTGGGTACAAGAACTGCTAAGATTAAAGTTATTGCAGATTATGTATAACATATTATATTATATTAGGTAACACTTTATTTTACACTGTCATTGTTACATATGTTACATGTATTTACTGTAGTATTAATTATGCATAATTTCTTTATGCATAATTACATGCAATTAACCCTAAACCAAACTCTCATCCTAACCCTAACCTTATAGTATGTACATGTAATTAATTGTCATTACTCAGTACTTAAATGTATAATTACACTATAACATGGACAACTTAAAATAAAGTGTAAACTTATATTACATTATATTATATTATATTATATTATATATTATATTATATTATATTATATATTCATTAAGGGGCAATAAATTCAAAAGTTGTGTGGCAAAATGTTATATTATATTATATTATATCATATTATATTATATTATATTATATTATATTCATTAAGGGGCAATCATTTCAAAAGATGTGTGGCAAAATGTTATATTATATTAATTATATTATATTATATTATATTATATTATATTATATTATATTATATTATATTATATTATATTATATTATATTATATTATATTAATTATATTCATTAAGGGGCAATCATTTCAAATGATGTGTGGGAAAATGTTTTTAATGTAAATCAAATTTAGCTACTGGGATGACCGAAATATGCTACAACATTTTGATAAATTAAAAAAAAAGAATTTTTTGAATCGTCAGACTATATTCACTTTTTTATGTAATGCTGGGAACTTGATGAATGTAGTTCTCTTAATGACTGCTGCTGATAACAAAAAATTCATAATTAGCAGAACATAACCTGCTTGTGGTTTTGCCCCCATTTGTGCATAAATAATATGGAAGCATTTAAAGCACTTTTAGAAAGGACTGCACTGACAGATGCAATTACGCATTTTGCACATATAGTGCAACAAGCGACCTATGTGGGAAGAATGTCCATTCTTCGCCATTGTATTTTGTGCACAATAGTCAGAAGTTCTGAGAGAAGACAATTCAGACATGGAACAGCCATATTAACAGGTGTGGCGCTGAGTGATTCATGTGGGCCATTTACAGTTTTCACAGGAGCAAACCTAAGAACAGCCTATATAACATTAAAAACAGTAACCTCTCATTTGCATATCTATACTAAAGCGTAGGCCATTTCGACACCTTCTTGTCTATGTGAAACAGTATGCGCCTCTACAAACTGGATTAGCTTTTCCTCAACACGGCACCCAATCAGCAAGGCTCTGTGGGCGACTTCTAAGAGATGTGACACTGTAGATGTGGCGCATTCACAAACAGTTTCTAGAACAGTCAGAAACGCGAGTTCACGGAGGAATCGTGGACAATACATCTTATTTAAGGAAATCGTGCTATTCTCCTTCTATTTCATTGTATTCCTATAGCAAAACATGTCTGTTTTGGATGTTCTCTCGACTTTTCTTTATCTCCCTCCATTTCCCTCTCTCTCTCTCTCTCTGTGATATTCAGTGCGTGGGTTGAGGCAGCTCACTCTCTCTCAGAATAGCACTGCAGTAGTTCAGACTTGTATAGAAGGAGAGAAGGAGAAACAGAATGATAGATAGGATGAATAGACCTTCTTTACCCCTCTAAAGCCGCTCTTCTCTTTCGAAAGACAAATAGTTTGCCCTTTTCTTTCATACCCCTGTGACACTCTGGGTTATTCGAGGACGTGACTACATCATGTCCTAAAGTAGTGTGTGCATAACATTCTCTCATATTAAAAATTTATATTTATAAAATGCCTTGGTCTTGATTAAAAGTTAAAGAGCTATCAAATGAATGCAATGGGAAGTGAAACAGGCACTTAGTGCCCATCAAGGACCATGTTTAGTTCTGTAGATCTAGAGGAATGAGATGAGTAATTATCACAGGACAGAATGAGAGACACTAAGGCTTCTGTCATGGTCCCAAAATGAGCATAAATTCTGCTTGGTGCCTCAGCAAATTTCACTTACGCCAATTTGCAAAAGAAAACCAGTTTTTCTTTATATGAGCTGGAAAAATGATCATAAAAAAATATTTGAGGTGAACGTACAGTCATTTAAATGACCACGGGATCTGCAGGTCTTGCTAACTAAAGGTTCACCTCATTACTGAACTCTATTCGACTTCTGCAACTCTGTTTGGCAGGGCCTTGGCCCCTTTTTTTGTTAGTTTAAACTAAACAAACTAGGAGGCTTTGTGTACAAAATAATTCACAAAGATAAAATGACCACAGATTTGACTTTAGTAGCCTATTTTGTGCTTTTCACCTATATTTTAATAGTTGCTACCTATTGTGTAGGCCCCAAAAAACTCCTGTGATTCTGTCAACATAACAAAACATAATGTAACATAAAGAAGGACCAAACGTCATACCTGTAGAGAGACACACCGAATGAAAAGTCCTCTGCGCAACCCACCAAACAAATAGGACTTTTGTTGCTCTCGCTACAGTCATATTCCCCAATAATAACAACAGGTTTTGCTATTTTTCTGATAGCTGAAGGTGAAACTGTCGAATATCGACGTGTCTCTTGCGGATTGTGGAGCTGTAATTCGCACGAGGGTGAGTAGGTGGACATGACAACCAGCGCGAGAGCAATGAATGGCCGTCTGCGTAGGCGTGAATGCATGTTTGCACGAAAGGGTGATGTGGAGCCACCTTACACTTACATATGTGCGAACATCTTCCTCCGGTCGCTTGCAATTGATTGAAAACATAAAATATGACATGAGCATGTCGAACATTTGTTTTGTTTTTGTTTGTTTTGTTTTTTCCCCCCAGCGCAAATCACGAAACTTCGATAAGGGACACCAAACATATGCGCGTGACCGATTGATCAGGCAATTAGATGACATGTAGTTCAACTTGAGCGACTTACCTGTACTGAATTCTGTTGATCCTCACGACAGCGCCAGTCTCGCATCTTATTCAACCCTGAGCGACGATGATGGCTGAGAAATTATTTCCACAAACTGTTGCAGCACTCCTCTATTGATGATAGTCTCGTCTTTTGGTAACAAAACAACAGTTATAGTCACTAATTTCTTTCAAGGATTTTCTCTCACCTACCCCGGTTGTTTCCATGTTCGTAGGTACTATAGATAAAGTATCGATTTTATTTTTTTACCTGTAGCCTAAGTAACAAATCGTGCACAACTTGTTTGCGTGTTAACGTGAAAGTATTCCAGGTGAGATAACCTTTGCCTAAGTCGCTCATATATATTTAATAACGCTCAAAATAACGTGCTGCAGCGATGCCATGCATTTTTTCCCTCTGTGTTGCTCCTTAACGTTGCCGTTAATCGACGCCGCCTGCAAAGTGTGCACACAAGAACATTCCGACCCTGTCACGAAACACCGGTGGAATGAGGCGGGTGTTCTCACAGAGGTCCGCTGCGCTGAATAGTGCGTTTATTGGTTTCGCGAGACGGCGTTGATGAGGGTTTGATTCCCGACCAATTCAAGTGTTTCGTTTCTCAAACTACCTTCTCATCCTTGCCACGATTATGGCTGGCTAAGCAATATGGTGTGTGTGTGTGTATGTGTGTTGAGGGGAGACACACTGATCGGTTGCCATGGCAACGATGTCATTTTGTTTGTGACTCTAATAATCTTGATTCCCTAAAGAATACAAGAACGGGTTGCAGAAAAACAGTAAAGCATCGAAATAAAGACATATAGCGTCTGCTAAATGTGGTAGTGACGGATTTAGCAAAGAAAATGCAAATTTGAAGAAAAAAAAAAAACAAAAAAAAAACCCTGCATGATGACACAGCCATATCCTATTCTTTGCCACAGCCTATGGTAAAAGCTTAACCTTTACATAATACTTCGTATGTATATATTATATATATATATATATATATATATATATATATATATATATATATAAAGATGCAATGATTTAATAAATACTGCACGTTGGTAAATGATGTAAAAGATTTTCATTCATTCAAACTGTTAATCTGATTCCCGCATGCATAAGCTATACTAATCGGCTAACTTTGTATTAATTATCTACAAGAAGTCCTTAGTTAACTAAGATTACTAATCAAGGCAAATGCATGATTAAATCGGCAATAAATCTTTCTTTAATTAATCTGCATCTAATCTAGTGTCTATAAATGAGTTCGGGGTGATAATCACACATCTCTCCCGGCGCCTCCAGCTAAACGACAGCCGTCAATCGCCATTTCAGCACCATGGAGAGCGATGCATCGTTCATGATGCTCACCGCACAGCACACAATCCACGGAGGGCATGCAATATTAACTACTGGGTGCAGTTCATTTGTTTTTCTTGACTGATTCTCACAGGTTAAAAGGGCGAGCTGTTTTGTAGACTAGTTTAGGCCCTTATCTAGTGTGCGCAACAAACCTTTATTTATTTTTTAATAAACATTTTTTTTTGTTTTTCGATTGTTGTATAGGCCTATTCGAACTCATATCTTCCCCCTCATCAGCTTTCCTTTCTACAGACAGCAATTAGCCGGTGTGCACTTAGCTATTCCTATACAGGTGGGTGGGCCGCTGTTTCGGCCGCTCAGATGCAACCTGCGACGAGAACCGATCATCCGTTCATAACCCGCGCAAATTACAGCCCGCAATGCGCTCTCTGAACATGGGGGGAGAAAACCTGAGTATGACATAAAATGTTTCAAGAGGCGAAATACACGGAATAGCTTGTTTTTAACAACCTGAACGTCTCCGTCATTAGAAGCAAATATTGCTGTGCTAGGTGAACGCAGCCCGAATGTCACTGAGGTATAGCCACCATTTTGTAGAATATGTACAATTCTCCAAAAACAATTACATCGTGAATTGAACATCCTGCAATTATTTTCCAACACGCAATGTCAAAGATAAGTTTATCACACAGTTTCAATTGTTCAACACGCACACACTCAAGGAAAGAAGAAATATTCTATAGCAAATAAAATAATGAACCAAATTGCTCCCTAAAATTCCTTTATTTCTTATTAATTTAAATAACTTAAATGGCCACAAAATGCCCTATTGTGTATCCACAAGCTTCGAAACATTGGCAAACTGTTTCAGCAAGCACATCCTGCCCAAAGTTCATATCACTTTGTTAGAGAGGATCTTTGGGAACTGAAGGCCCCGTATATTGTAACAATGGGCAACAACAATACCAGAGAAGATTCCTTAACAGCCTTTTGATTGAGAGACCAGTACAGCCAGAGGAAAATGTAGATATAACAAGGGGTAAATGTTCTTATTAAAGGGATAGTTTACCCAAAAATGAAATTCATCATTTACACACCCTCAAGTTATTTCAAACCTGTATGAATTTCTTTCTTGGGCTGAAGACAATAAGATATTTTGAAGAATGTCTGAAACTAAACAGTTGACGAACCCCCATTGACTTCCATAGTATTTTTTTTTTTTTTTTTTCTCCATACTATGGAAGTCAATGGGGTGCATCAACTGTTTGATTACCCATATTCTTCAAGATATCTTCTTTTGTGTTCAACAGAAGAACGAAATTCATACAGGTGTGAAACAACTCGAGGGTGTGTAAGTGATAACAGAATCTTTGGGCGAACTATCCCTTTAACAAATACAGCAACCAAACAACTCTCTTTCAAAGATGAGACACCGATTGAACTCATTTCATGATTCACTATTTTCCCCCGCTGCTGGTCTAAAGGCTTTAAGGATTCTCTCTCAAGCATCAGTGTCGGGTAAATGCAGCCGTTCACTTAAAAATGGAAAAAGGCCTTTTTAAAAGTGAACTACAAAATAGAAAAGAACAGACAAATTGAGTAAAAATTGGAAACAATACAAATAATACCACACAAATATGCACTCACAAAAAAAAAAAAAAAAAAAATATTAAAAAAAAATTATGTTTAATATTTAGACCACATTTGAACCCCCTCTCTGTTATTCCTTATCTTGCATCTCTTTCACCACAAACACACACACAACGATCATATTCTGTGCAATGTACTACTAATTTTCATTAAACCTCTGAAAAAGCCTCATCTGACACTTAACGGGTTCAGTCCAAATGCAACAGGACAGAATTACATTAGCTGTTCCATCACACCTGCTATCTAAATACGTTACAAATTCTGTGCTGACAGTACACACCAAAATCCTGCTGATGGTCATAATGCTAGAGGCCACAAATTAATTTTGCCCAAAAACTTTTACTACCGTTTTCATAATCTGAACAACTGTAAAACTTTTGACAGATGAAAACCCTTTGTGTCAGTGAAACAGAGAATTGCCACAAGGACAGTTCAAGTCCTGAGAGTAAGTTGAAAGAGACAACAGAACAAAAACGAGAGGAGTGTTCTGGTAGGAGCATGGCAAAATGAATGTGCTATCCTAAAACGGTAAGACAGGTAAGGAGGTGAAAAGGTGGTCTGCACACTTCAATATTTATATGTACACAAAAAGATTCACTCTCTTTTATAGCCGCCTCAGAGCTCGTTTTTTATCTGTTTTCTTCTTTGCAATTATATTAGTATTGCTACTGCTTGTGCCGCTGGAGCTGCCGTTTGAGTTGTTGATGCCAGCAGCCATTGTTGCCAAACCAGCCCCGGCTACACGTTTGTTTGGGTCTCCTGCATGTTTCTTGGGTTGGGGTCCATCAGCAGGCTCCTGAGGGGCCCCTGAAGTGCCTCCCATAGCGTGGATCTCTGTTAGAAGATGAGCACGGGATGCATACTCCTTATAGTCCTCCAAAAGTAACCTCCCAGCCTCTTCGTTCAAAGCCGACTCTGGGTTCGGATGGATCAGTAGGCACTTGATGGTCTATGACAGAAACAAAGAATTAGAAGGGTGTGTTACATAATGCATACCCATACAATGCAGTACTGAACAAAGGGTCCTACTTTTAGAAGTTCAAAAAGTCTCGATATTATGAAGATCTGACAACAAAATTCCTGTTTCCATGGCCACATCTAGCCTTGGCTAAAATTGTGGTCAATGTGGTACAATACAGCTACTCTTGAAATATCAATACTCTTTATACATTTACATCCGACCATGAGATTCAAGGTCTGTTACAACCACATCAAACAAACCAAACTATAGGGGAGATTCAATGTCAAAATACATTTAAAATAAATACAATGGGATGTCTGCTATAAACTGAAATAAGGTTTATAATAGCACCATATAAATGATTTCTCATTTTTCAAACGTTTGAGCACATTAGAATGATTTCTGAAGAATCATGCGACACTGAAGATGAGTAAAATTACTGTTTTGATGATCAAATAAATGCAGTTACGATGAGCATAACATTTAAAAAAAACTTAAAGGAATAGTTTACCCAAAAATGAAAATTATGTCATCATTTACTCAAATGGTTCTAAACCTGTATGAATTCATTTCTTCTGTTGAACACAAAAGATGATATTTTAAAGAATGTTGGTAACAGACAGTTGACAGTAGCCATTGACTTCCATAGTATTTTTTTTTTCCTACTATGGAAGTCAATGGCTATCGTCAACCGTCTGGTAACCAACATTCTTCAAAATATCTTCTTTGTTCAACAGAAGAAACACATACAGGTTTGGAACAACTTGAGGGTGAGAAAAATAACAAAACTTTCGCTTTTGGGTGAATTATCCCTTAAATTACCAAAAACTTTAACTGTGGCAGAGACCATGCGCATTTTCATCACCCAATTGGTAATACCAAAGTCCCTTTAAGACAAGTCATTTCACTCGGCAGCCATCTTTGAAATGCCTCTCGGGCATCCAGGGCATCATGCAGCTCCAAAGCGGTTTGCCAAGCTTTCAATTAAATTTCATATTTTAAATCACCAATGAAATCTGACAACTGTCTCGAATCATGACTAAAAAAAAAAAAAAAAAAAAAAAACTATTTTAATCCTGGATCAAGCTAATGCGCATGTGCAGACCTAAATGCACGTCTCTTGTGCCTCATTTCGGAGGCGTGCGTCTGACCATTTCTATAGAAACCGGTGCTTCTAACGGCCGCTGCAGTGACGCGATGACTTTACCAGTTGACGATTGGCTCTTATTTAGAAGGTGAGACTTATTCCGCCATATTGCGCGTTACACTTTCTCCCATTCAAAACAATACGAGTGACACGTCTTGTGATATTCCTTAGTCTTTGGTAATACCAAAAGGCCAGTTGTTCTAAAGTAATCTGATTGGATTTCGGCCATTGGATTGGATCAAATCTTGAAAATGGGCTGTTTAAAAGGAAAAAGGGATTCTGAAATCAGATTAGATCACAGAATCCAATCCTAGTTTTAATCTGGTTCAAACCTTCAGTTTGTGTTGTTCAAAACTTGTCAGTAGGATTTGGATAACTTTGATCAAAAAAAAAAAAAAAAAAAAAAAAAAAAAAACAGGATTATCCTGATCCCAACAGGGATTTCAAGGTGGATTCCAGGAGGAAAATGTAAACTTTAAAACTGGTCATAAAAATACAACATTTATATCATGTAATATACATACACATTTTTTATTTTGCTCGATTAGTTTAACTGTTAAATAAATTAGAAGTAGACATTAACCTACATATTTAGCCTTTCGGTAACCTACTGTAAAGTAAAAAAAGAGATTTTGGTGCCATAAAACGATCCTCAAACAGCTGTAAATATCCAACAAAAATATTATATTTAATTCAAAACCCATATTCTCTCTCTATCATCATGTCCCTTTAGGGGCTCCGTAGAGCACTGGTAATCTAGATTTGGTCATCTAGAAAAGTGTGTAACCTGATCATGGTGATCCAATCCAATTTTTCTTTGAAAAACCAGCACAAAAGTAAGATGGATTACCTGATCCTGGATAACAAAACATGGGATTTCCAAATCCAGATCATTCTGATCCAGATTAAAAACTTTTTGAACAACTGGCCCCAAATGTTAAGACAGGTATAATTATGGCATAGTTTTTTTTTTTTTAGCAGTTTAGTCTAGGTTTAAAAGGGACAGTAAGAGTAAAATGGCACTTACTAGCAATACATGTCTCAGGCCTAACTCTGCCTTCCAGTCTCTCTTCAGCACATTGACACAGATCTCACCCTTGTGCCCAACATTAGGATGAAAGATCTTTGTGAGGAAATAGCCTCTAGGAGGTGCAGCAGGAAAATCCTTCCCAAGGACCAAACGCATCCTGAACACCCCACCTGCATAGGGAGTTCCTTCTGTTGTGCAAAAATGGAAAAACAAAACGTAAGTATGAAATGTAGGCCATGTCCCTTTTAAAAATGAGAGAAAAATGCACTTTTTACCTGGTCCCTCAATGGCAGTATGCAGTTCTGTGATGTCCTCCTCACTAGGGTAGATTTTGATCCCCTCCGGAGGGTCTGCTGCCAAGGCAGAAACCTCTTTATACACGAGTCTCAACACTTGAGGCGGCAAGTTCTCCACGTTTGAATTCTACAAGAAAACGAAATGAAAAACAGAAAATGAACGTCACAAATACAGCTACAAATCGACATTTTCAGGTAAACCTGCACACGTTCATGACAAAAAAGACAGCTTAAATTAGTACGTGTCATTTCAAAAATACCTTGTTGCTGAAAATAACAGAGTTAAATGACCTAATACTAGTACTTTAGAGAATAGCACATGATAAGTGAAATTTAGTTAACAGCAGTTTGACATTAGTACAATATAATCTGTTTTATTAACTCCAGACAGTGATAATGGTATAAATTAAAGCCTAAAATCGACAAGAAATATAATATAATATATTATATATATATAAAAATCAAGTTTCAGTTGTACATTAAGTCAAAGCTTGTAACGTCTGGTAATGAACTGCTTAAAAGTAATGAGAATAAACAGAAAAGCTATTTTCTTATATTAACCAAACAGTTTAAAGCATCACTCATCGGCGCACAGTTTAAACGTACCATTTCCAGCTGTTTTAGGGTTTTCTAATAGCCTCAAATGAGAAAGCCCAGCAAACTACACCTCAACCAGCGACTAGACTGATCCGGTGATCTACAACTAGATTGACGGAAACCACCTATAACGAATCTAAAAGTTGCAATCAATCACGATTGCAAAATATATTAAGACGGCTATAGAATATACAAATTATCAAAACCAGATTTTCACTATAATGTCGGTCGGTTTGCTAGTGTTGCTACCAAACCAGGCTAAGCTAACGGTTGGCTTGCTAAGTAATGCAGATGCCTAGCTATTCTCCAGAGATTTCCCTTGTGAAACTGCTATCCGATGTTGTCCTCAGAAGAAATCTGCCATGTAAAGGTTTTAAAGTCCAATGTGTTGTCAGTTTCGTCTCTGATAAAGTTGATTTGTTCGATAGCTAACTGTCACAGACGGCTACTGTAGCCTGTTACCAGCTAGCAGTCTTTGACACAGGAACAAAAATACAATTCGTCTAAGAAGCAGTTCGAAAGAGGTTTAACCAATCAGAACGTGAGAAAGATTGCACGTGCTCAACCATCGAATTCATCTAACCAATCAGAAGCTTGTGTTGAACTGACGTAGTAGCCCTTGGAGACCTCAGGGACCAGAGAAAGTTGAGAATGCGAAAAATGCTCTTTGGTAATAGGTGCGTTTGAATAACTCGTGCCCTCCCAAAGGCAGGGACTAACGTGGTTTCGATTGATAATCCAATGAAAGACTTTAGAGTCACTCTGCAGAAATGTTGTATGTTAACCTAAATCATTTGTAAATCTAACCTGTTATGATGAGCCATCTATTGTAGTTATAAGTAACTTGAGTTGTGAATCACATGGTAATTAAGATTTAAACGGGATAGTACTTTGGTACAACCCATCCAAAAAAGAAAATGTAAATGTAAAACTAAATGTAAAAGATATTCATATAAATGTTTTACAGTGTTTTCCTTTTTTAATTTTTTTCCATTCTTTTTTTTATTTATTTTTTTACAGTTTTTAATTTACATGCTAAAAGATTAGTTTAAACAATTTTTCCCCTTAATCAGTCATTTAGCTCATCATTATAACTGATTTAATTAATCTTGCTAAATGAGTGACTGAGAAAACCCACAAAACAGACCTTAAAAATGCTTGCAGTACTACTTAATGACCGCTAGAGAGCAAACCAATCCTAAAGCTATATTAACAAACAAAATATAAACAATATTTCAAATAAAAAGAAATTATGGTTCAATAGTAAACAGAAGAAATATGTAAGAAACTAATAATCCTAAAAATGAAAGAAGCGAGAAAAAGAGAAAAAAGAAAAGAGGGTAAATAAACAAAGAAACAAATATATTAAGGAAGAATATTAAACATGGCACAAATTCTGGATTTTTTTAATGCTTTCTTGTTAACAGAAGTTGAAATTGTATTTAAATACATCTTCAATTCTTGTTTGAAAAAGTTAAAGTGGGGTTTACTTTTCATATATTTACATTTATGGATATAAAACTTTACAACAAATTAAAGAAGGTTTATACAAAAACTTGCATTAAGTATATTCTTGTCTTTAACATTAAACCCAAAAAGAATGTGTCTTTATGATAAAGAAAAGTTACAAAAAAACATTATGGACAATCAGAGCATCAATATTATTCCAGAAAAACCAAGTAAAGGGACATTCCCAAAACAAATGATGAACAGTTTCAGAAGAGGCTTCACAAAAAGAGCAGGATGTCCCAATGTCACTTCTACATTTCTGTAAAAAGTACTTAACTGGATAAAATCTTTGAATAATTTTATAGGATATTTCTTTCCTAAAGCTACGCTTCATTTTTGAAGTTTTTTATTTTATTTATTTTTTTATTTTATTTTACAAGACAAATATAAGACATGTAATACATAGAGCATATAAACAATGAGTAACAACCATAACTAAAATACAAAAAGAGAATGTATACAAAAAATAAAAATAATAAAGAAAAGTATTAAGACAAAAAGTCGTTTTTGAAGTTTTGCGCTCATTTAAAGGTATAGTGCACCAAAAAAATTCAAATTCTGTCATCATTTACTCCCCCTCAAGTTGTTCCAAACCTGTATGAGTTTCTTTCTTCTGATGAACACAAGAAGATATTTGGAAGAAAGTTTGTAACCAGGCTGCTTTTGGGCACCATTGACTTTCATAGTAGGAACAAAATACTATGGAAGTCAATGATGCCCCAGAACTGTTCAGTTTCCCATAATCTTTAAAATATCTTCCTTTATGTTCATCAGAAGAAAGAAATGTATACAGGTTTGGAACAACTTGAGGGGGAGTAAATGATGACAGAATTTTCATTTTTGGGTGAACTATCCCTTTAAGTTTGTACATTGTGTTTACAACAAATAAGGCATGACATTTTACAAAATATAACTTGTTTAAATTATGCAGCAACAAAGAAAATGTAAAATTACAAAGGACACTATCATAAAAAGGTGCTGCTTCAGTTATCAATTAATATTATATTTAATAACAAACTGCTTTTAGTTTTACATTGATACAGTGCACTATTACAGTATTGATAAAATAGAAAAGAAATTTGGTTTGGAGCAAGACCATTTAATTTTATATACTATATAGAACTTCCTAAATAATAGTAAAATTTATATATGCATTTCCTTATTCTATCCCATTTCTATTGAAATAAATAATTTCACTTATCAAAGGATGATTTTTTAAATGAAAACAGCGCCCCCTGTGGAGAGCACATGACTCTTCCATGACCGCACGGGGCGTTACCTCATCTCAACAACAAAACAACTTCCGGCTGTTCCTCACGGACAAGAAACAGATAGCGTCCTCTTTTCAGAGATTATTGTATGTTTAGTTATTAACAGGGTGGGTGTAATGGAACAGTAAAGATTAGTTTCACGGTACGTCTCGATAGCAGTAGTTTTACCGTGGATAAATCATTGCACTGCGGATCTGTCTTCCATAAGGTATGATGATGTATTCAGTCATGTGCTGTTAGCTCGCGTGAACGCGAGTACATAATGTGTTCTTGGGCGTATTTAAATGTTAATCGACGGGCTGAATGTACTTGTAATGGCAGGGTGAGCATGAGCGAGGGCGAGGTGTTTCATGAGAAACAGAGATTGGAGCTGTGCGCCATCCATGCCTTGAACAACGTGCTCCAGGAGAGAGTTTTCACCAAGGAGACAGCAGATGACATCTGCAAACGGTGAGCGGCGCGTTTCAGCTCTGCCCTCTTCACATCAGAAATCAAAATGTACAATTCTTCTTTATGGAGTATTGCAGTATTGTATAAATAAGAATATAAATACAAATTAATTAGATTATACTTTTATCCCTGCACAATTCATATGACCTGGTAATCTTTAAAGTCCCCCTGAAATCAAGTTTTTTTAGCTTGTAGTATGAATATGTTAGCCATAAAGTTATGAATAAGCTGGTGTGTTCCAAAACAATGACAAAATTCACATTTAGGAGATATAAGCATTCAAAACTTAAGTCTTTCACTTCCGCTAAAATGGATCACGGATTTTCATGACATCACTTCGCACTTCAGCGGCTCATCAAATCTTCTGTCCAATCAAATGCTCTTTAGAATCTAAAGTCCCGCCCCCTCCTACACTATCAACAGACACTGAAGCTGCGGCTGAAATCAGTCATTTGCTCACACATTTACTAGTTTCTACATGGTGAATGGCACATAGTGCACTATATAGAGAATAGAGAACAATTCAAACAGTGTAAATATGCTTTCCTTTGACGCGAATGAAGTCCGTTTTCACGTCAGTGTCACATGAACCGCCGCAACGTGAGCACAGTCTATTCCTGTGTATAAGCAATATAAAGGACATTATGAGGAGAAATGGTTAGAGATTAGAAGGAAACAGAGTTTTACAGAGTCTAACGGCTCTGGCCGAGCTGTAACATAAACAAAATGCTATTGGCTATTTAAAAAAAGGCACAGGGCTGTTCGATATATCTCCCTGTCTTCCTGTTTCAGTTGAAATTACGTCAACACATTGAATAATGCTGCGCGTTCCAACACTCTTCTGTGTGCCTTTAACTAAAACAACTTCCCCTTGCAATGACTCTCTGATGACGTATTTACTGGTGCGAGGGCGGGAACACCTGTCACTCACATGACATTACAGCAAAATCCTATAATTTCCTGATGGACAAAATCAAGTCCCGCCCCACATTTTTTCATGTTCGAGGAGCCGTCTTCTCTAAGACCTTAGGCACCAGAGAAAAAAAGAGCTCAGCCATCTTTAGAATTTTGTCTTTGAACTTACGTTTTTGCGGTGGCTCTGTATATTTATGTCGAAGAGTAATTAGCTGAAGTGGATTTACATATTGTAGAGTCACGAAGGTAATCATGAGCATTGTAATGCCAGCGGTTCATTCATAAATCTTTAAGATCTTACCTTCATGCTGTGGAAATACAAACCGAAAGACAGAACACAATGAGTGCGGTGGTGAAAAAGTTACATAATCACAATAGTGAAGAAAAGATTTTGTTTCATGCCGAATTTAATGTCTCTTCTCAGTATTGTGCTATGTTCTCAAAGTCGAAGTTGTCTGATTTGTTTCTTGCAGACTTGCCCCACAATGTGTGATGAACCCACACCGCTCAGTGTTGGGCACAGGAAACTATGATGTCAATGTCATCATGGCAGCTTTGCAGAGTCGAGGGCTCGCTGCAGTTTGGTGGGACAAACGCAAGTGAGTGTGACTTTGTTAATCATGAGCTTCGTGATGATCATAAAAGGTGCATTAACATTTTTCCATTTCCGTCACACACTGTAGGTCAGTACAGAATTTGTGCCTGGACAAAATTCAAGGCTTCATTTTGAATGTCCCATCGAGGGTGTCATTGGGATTTGTGTCTCTCCCACTGAGACGCAGACACTGGCTGGCAGTACGGGAGGTCAACGGACAGTTCTATAACCTAGACTCTAAATTAAAGGGGCCTAGCTGTATAGGCGGAGAAACAGAACTCAGGTGAGACTTCTACTAAGAATGAGTTTTTTCTACAACTTCTAAAATTACTTAAAGGGTTAGTTCACCCAAAATGTCATTTATTACTCACCCTCATGTCGTTCTACACCCGTAAGGCCTTCATTCATCTTCGGAACACAAATTAAGATATTTTTGATAAAATCCGATGGCTCAGTGAGGCCTGCATTCAAAGCAATGACATTTCCTCTCTCAAGATCCATAAAGGTGCTAAAAACGTATTTAAAACAGTTCATGGGATTTCAGTGGTTCTATCTTAATATTATAAAGCGACGAGAATACTTTTTGTGCACCAAAAAAACAAAATAATGACTTTTCAACAATATAGTGATGGGCCGATTTCAAAACAGTGCTTCGGAGCTTTGCGAAATGAATCAGTGTCTCGGAGCACCAAAGTCATGTGATTTCAGCAGTTCAGAATCACTGATTCAATTCGCAAAGCTGCGAAGCAGTGTTTTGAAATCAGCCATCACTATATTGTTGAAAAGTCGTTATTTACTTTTTTTGGTGCACAAAAAGTATTCTCGTCGCTTTATAATATTAAGATAGAACCACTGAACTCAAATGAAGATTTTAAATATTTTTTTAGTACCTTTATGGATCTTGAGAGAGGAAATATCATTGCTTTGAATGCAGGCCTCACTGAGCCACCAGATTTAATCAAAAAATATCTTAAAGGTGCCATCAAATGGAAAATTGAATTTACCTTGGCATAGTTAAATAACAAGAGTTCAGTACATGGAAAAGACATACGTTGAGTTTCAAACACCACTGTTTCCTCTTTCTTATGTAAATCTCATTTGTTTAAAAGACCTCCGAAGAACAGGCGAATCTCAACATAACACCGACTGTTACGTAACAGTCGTGATCATTAATATGTACGGCCCCAATATTTGCATATGCCAGCCCATGTTCAAGGCATTAGACAAGGGCAGCCAGTATTAACGTCTGGATGTGCACAGCTGAATCATCAGACTAGGTAAGCAAGCAAGAACAATAGCGAAAAATGGCAGATGGAGCAATAACTGACATGATCCATGATTACATGATATTTTTAGTGATATTTGTAAATTGTCTTTCTAAATGTTTCGTTAGCATGTTGTTAATGTACTGTTAAATGTGGTTAAAGTTACCATTGTTTATTACTGTATTCATGGAGACAAGAGAGCCGTCGCTATTTTCATTTTTAAACACTTGCAGTCTGTATAATTCATAAACACAACTTCATTCTTTATAAATCTCTCCAACAGTGTAGCATTAGCCATTAGCCACGGAGCACTATCAAACTCATTCAGAATCAAATGTAAACATCCAAATAAATACTATACTCACATGATCCGACACATGCATGCAGCATACATGACAAACAACTTGTAAAGATCCATTTTGAGGTTATATTAGCTGTGTGAACTTTGTTTATGCTGTTTAAGGCAGTCGTGAGCTCAGGGGGTGGGGAGCATGAGAATTAAAGGGGTCGCAGCCTGAATCTGTGCATTTCTAATTATGCCCCAAAATAGGCAGTTAAAAAAATTTATTAAAAAAAATCTATGTGGTATTTTGAGCTGAAACTTCACAGACATATTCAGGGGACACCTTAGACTTATATTACATCTTGTAAAAAAACGTTCGATGGCACCTTTAATTTGTGTTCCGAAGATGAACAAAGGTCTTACGGGTGTTGAATGACATGAGGGTGAGAAATAAATGACATCATTTTCATTTTTGGGTGAACTAACCCTTTAATAAATAAAAAGTACAAATTTATTGATATTATGCACTAATGTTTTCATGCAGATGTTTTACATCTACCAGGTGTGTACACAATGTTAACTGAGTAAATAAGACCCATGTATTTCCAGATGTCACTGATAATCAGTGCATGGTTGCCTAGACACAATTATAACGACACAGGTAATTCAATAAGAAAAAAAGCAGGACTGTAATGGCAGGTGTTTGGTAATGTCACAGGACACAACAGACATACAGTCAAGCCGGATCACATTGTCTCTCAGACCCCATTTACCCTTGTATTTATCGCAGTGATCATCATCTAAGGCAACATTCACGCTGTCAGTTTTTGGGATTGACAAATGCATTTACCTACAGGTGTTTGTCTCGAAATGCCCCGTTCAAACAGCAACTTACAGTAGAGTCTTGAATACTGTTTGTATGAACGTCCAACGGTAGTTCATATTCTTTTACCAGTAACCATAGGGACAGTGACCGAAGTAATATCAAATATTGCAATGCCCATTAAACTGAAAAATCGTAACATTTTTCACACAACAAGAGTCGAATCGTGAGTTCATCTTCATCAAATCTTTGTTAACCGACTGTAGCTTTTATATCTGTGTGGAGAGCGGAGCATTTGAGTCGCGTAACACAAAACTGATGGGAGCCACTCTGGTAGAGAACAGTGACTGTATCTAAAACCTTCAGATGACACACGGCTCATATCTCCATTGCTGTAAGCTACCGAAAGCTAATCCACACACAGTAGACACGCATTTGTGCAATGCAGAGCCTCTCTCTCACACTGTATGATGCGACAAACAACTAGTTGTCCAGTTCCGTTCTGTTCCGTTCCGTTCATACAGCGAGGGTTTTTCCCGAGAATGCCGATGTGAGTCCTGAAAATTTATGGGTGTGAGTTCGGTAATAGAATGCGGTAGTCACTCCCTAAATAACCGAACTGTGTGTGAATGAAACATTATTAAAGTGTTAGTTCACCCAAAAATGAAAATTATGTCATTAATGACTCACCCTCATGTCGTTTCAAACCCGTAAGACCTCCGTTCATCTTCGGAACACAGTTTAAGATATTTTAGATTTAGTCTGAGAGCTCTCTGTCCCTCCATTGAAAGTGTTTGTACGGTAGACTGTCCATGTCCAGAAAGGTAATAAAAACATCATCAATGTAGTCCATGTGACATCAGTGAGTTAGTTAGAAGTTTTTGAAGCATCGAAAATACATTTTGGTCCAAAAATAACAAAAACTACGACTTAATTCAGCATTGTCTTCTCTTTCGGAATCCTTTCCATTGAATTGATTCCATTGAATCCTTTTATCTGTCGGCGTTGGTAATGCACTTTTACGTCGTTGTTCGTTGCGGAACTTTTATTATGCCACAGTCGCTGCTTCCACTTTTTCCGGTCTTGCATATATGGGGTAACGCAGCGCTGTTTATCATATTAGATATGTTTTTGGTGTTTCCATGGTTTCTACCAAATAAAACTGGAAATCGAGGGTAACGCAGTTATGATGTCATTGATAGGTGACGTGTCCTGGTTAAAATTGCTTATTTCTCTGGATTTAAACATTCTTGGAAACATTTGGGATAATGTAGGTACACAAGTCAACAAAATATGTAACATTGTTCTAGTGGTTTTTGGATATTTTAATCCAAAAATCCTACTGTACATATTGTGCCTTTAACTGGTTGCATATGTCAAGATTTATTGCATGACTCAGGCAGAGAAAAGCTGTTGCTATCAAACATTGTTTACTTAATCATCGAGTCAATGTAATGGTGAAGGGATCGATCAAATAGGCCAATTGATGGAAGGTGTGTGAAGAAATTTCATGCTCCCTAGTAAAAGTATTTTTTAATTTGATACATGGTGTTGCTGCTATATTTTGTAGTTTATTTTGATACACTTAAAATTGAGGTATTTGGTATTTTATTTTAAAATACATACATTTTGTCAGGGAGTGAATTTGCACGTTGACTCTGCGCATCGCCAGTGAAAATCGCTTGGTTATGAACGCGAAAATCGTCTCGGAAAAAAGCTGGTGATAAGTGCGTTGCGATATTCGTCTCGGTGTGTACAGGACTGAAAACTTAAACTGCGATAAAAATCAATTCAAATTATTTCAAAATAATTAAATAAAACAAACTAATGAAAATCACAACAGCGAAATTACTGAAATTTAAACTAAAATGAAAACTGAAAATATAAAAATAAAGGCTGATTCAGAATATTAATAAAAAACTGTAAATGGTCATACAATGTACTAAAAACGGAAAAGTTTTTCCCTTTGCTTTTTTTCCTTTACAGAGGACAACATTGTCAAAATGATCGCCGTTTCCACAGATGTGCAAAAACGACTAAAATTGTTGTATTGCCCTGTCAGGCCAGTAGTTGTTGATGTCACATTGTACTGAAACTATGCGCCTATAGACTGAACAAGTTATACACATGCGGATGACATTGTTTTCACAAATTCATTTTTTTTTAAATAGTTTTTTCTGTTTACACAGACAATAACGGTATCTTTTTCAAAAACTTGGACTTTGAAACCTGTTTTCAGTTTCAGGCCCCCAAAATGCCGTTGTTGTGTAAATGAACGGCCAAACACAAAAGAAGTTGTCGAAACAGCGTCTTGTAAATGGTCCTTCAGATGGACTTCTGAGTTAGTCATTTTAATGATTATTTTAAAAAGACAATCTCAAAAGAATAATTTGTTTGTGAATTGGACTGCAAGGGCTGTGCTAAATGTCTTTGATTCACTAAAAAACAACCGCTCATAAAAGTAATTTGTTCATGAATTACGTACAGCTTGGAAGACATATATTTTTACCCAGCCTTACTTTATAGACCCTGATAAGTACAAACTGAAATGCCTTACTGCTTAAAGGTGCCGTAGAATGGAAAATTTAATTGACCTTTGCGTAGTTAAATAACAAAAGTTCAGTACATGGAAATGACATACAGTGAGTCTAAAACTCCATTGTTTCATCCTCCTTATGTAAATCTCATTTGATTAAAAGACCTCTGAAGAACAGGCGAATCTCAACATAACACCGACTGTTACATAACACCTTAGACTTACATTACATCTTCTGAAAATGCGTTCTACGGCACCTTTAAGCTAAAGTGATTTTATGGATATTGATATTAGAAATGTAGGCTACTCTTTTTAACTGGTTTTAAAAAATGGCAGACACTTGTATATAATTATTAGTAAATGAATCCCAATAAAAATTGATCTTTGTTCTCATTGATTCTTCATTCTTCTTCCTCCCAGGTCATTTCTCATTGAACAGCTTTCTCAGGATGTTGCAGAGATGCTGCTTGTTGTTCAAAAGGAAGTAGATGACGATGGGACGTGGCTGAAACCAGATGACACCAAGAAGTGATTTAACCGAACATTCGCGCTCTCTCTTTCTCTCTTTCAATGTGGAGTCATCGTGAAAAAGAAACACTGGAGTGATGAACAGCTTTATGGAGAGCAGCACTACAGGAAGATGGCAGATTCACTCACAGACACTCACACACAAAGGGAAGTCCGAGAGAATGATCTAGTGTTTAAAGCGACGTGTTTTCTCATATGAAGGAGCCGTTTATCTGAAGTCACACTGACTGTGTGCATGTGGGGAGACACTACTATAGCTGTGCAGCCACGTCACTATTCTCTTTCTCTCTCTCTTTCTTTCTTTCTTTCTCTCTCCTCTCAGGAACTACCATCTCTCACTTTATCTTTATCTATGCACTCCACTGCTGAAGTAGATCAAAGATTTGTGTGTCTTTGTTACAACTATGCACAGAAATGGTACTCTAGAGTTCAAATATGTATCATTCATTGCCTTTTAGACGTCAGTGTACATCTTACTATGCATAAACAAAAGAGATAAGAGATTGTAGCTCTATCTCACGTTCACGTCTTTACTCTTTCAAGCTCTATTGCAAACTGCCTCATTTACATCGACTCAGTGAACCAACAAATGGAGGGAAACTGAATACATTTGATTTGTGTTATTTATTTGAATTTTATTGAATTTCTACCTTGACTGTTTTTGCTCATGTAGTGCTTGTGGTAGTGTAGGAAATTGAAAGAGCTGTTTGAAATTGTCATTACGGCTACAAACACTTTTGTTTTGTCCGAGCTGACGCTTTTGTCTGATTACTAATGTTTGTTGATTAATGTCGATTCTGTTATTCTGTCATAAATAATATTTAATCAAGTCAATGATTCAGTCAGTTGAATTTTACAGAAAGGATCACTTTAAGTGCAGTGCAGGGTCTGAATTTAACCACAATTTAGGGCAAATAGGCCCCAAAAAAGTGTCCAAAATTAATAAAATGAATATAAATTAAAAACACATGGAATTTTTAAAATATGTAATATAACTTTTGAGGATTTTTTTTTTCTTGTTCGTTTTTTTTTTTTTTTTCTGTGTGTGTGTGTGGATAATCGTTTTTATAGAAAAAAAAACAAACAAATACTGAAAGTACAGAAAACACTCCAAAGCAGTGATTATATATAATCTGTATAATCTAACACAGGGACTGGATACAATTTTATTTTTTAATATTGTTCATATACATTTTGAATTAGCTCTTATTTTGAGATTTTTAATTAAATTAATTTAAAATTATAATATTTTTAATAGTTTTAGTTTATAATAACAACACTGCTGGCTTTAGAATGTGTTATAGCGCCACAATTATACAATATATTTTATGTTGCTTTTTTTTTATTTGATAATGACTTAATTTTATAGGTAACAGCTATTTCAGTCATTTATTTCAATTAATTGATTCAATACTGGACATAAATGGACACCATGCTGTTTTTTAGTTGGTTAGACAGCTGAAATTGCTTAATATTTAATGCTTAAATATTATTTAATATAAATAGGTAACACTTTACAATAAGGTTTGATTTGTTAACATTAGTTAATTACAGTAGTTATTATTAACTAATGATCAATATGTCTACAGCATTTATTAACTTTAGTTAACATAAATATTAAATCTTAATAAATAACATTAACAAAGGTTAATAAATGCTGTAAGAATATATTGCTCTTTGTTAGTTTATAACGCATGAAACTTTATTGTAAAGTGTTACCAATAAATAAAATATTATGTGAATTATATATTGTGTAATATTATAAAAATTAATATTATGATTGAAAATATTGCCCCGAATATAAAGAAAAAGTTCATTTCTGACCTACTGTAATAACCCAGTATAGGTTTATATAGCAGAATGCTTGCAGTGCTTTGCAACAAAAACATTTTCAGACATTACACTGTTGTTACTCTATTTTTATTTCATTTATATTAGACTCTGTAGTGAAAAAGGATGCCATTCAAAAGGAGCATTGAACCATAGAAACTCATTTTTTAAGGATTAACAACAGGTTGATAGCCAAGAGAAGGAATCAATGCAATTTCATATATATATATATATATATATATATATATATATATATATATATATATATATATATATATACTGAACATGTCATGAAGACCTCTGACACACAGACACAAATGATGTTTGCAAGATGTCCTGATGATTATTGCTGCTTACATTGTGGCCATTGCATTGCAATTGGCAAAACGCAGTAGTATTGCTCAGAGCCAGCAGAGGAAACGCACACTAGCCCTCAACATTGTTTTACAGGTTTTTTTTTTTTGATCATCAAAATGCATTAACAATCAAACGTTTATACAGTGAATATATATTCATATATTTATATAAATAAATAATCATATAGTATCAGAGGGTATACAAGGTAATACAGAATTACCACTTATAAAATAGGGTCCTGTCAAATAGTAAAAAAAAAGAAAGGTGAAGAGAAAACGGCATAATCATACAAAGAAATTGTGCCATCGCCACTATGCATCTGTGACTACATATAACAATATAAAAACTCCAAAATAAAGTGGTTATACATTTAAAAATAGACCACTACTGTAACGTCAATACCATCTTGTTTCCACCAGCTATATGTACAGCATGACACTAGAGGGAGAGGAAGTGATAGGATCGTACGACTAAATGAAGCGGATGGCTTTATCTGTCACTCATTTTGTAAGTCTGTTACAACCAAAAGACTTAATGGTACTGACGTTACACACAGATATTTAACATCTAGAGTTTTAAATTAGTCTCTCGTCTCATAAAGTGTCCATCCATATGAAAACTAAACCTTGCTATATATCTTTCTTTTCTACTATACAGAAAAATAATTAGTGCGAGTACAGGTTTCTTGAAAGGGACGGGTTGGGGTGTGATTGACTGCTGCCGTAGCCAGTCAGCATGCTGGGAGAGTACTGTACTTTCAGAGAACCGCATTGAAGTAGTCAGAAGAGCAGCCAGATCCACAAGTGGAGGAGCACAAAGGAAGGAAAGAAAAGTAAATATTAATTTAAAAATATTAATATGTGCACATATATATATCTTATTTATCCTACAGATGTTCACAATTACATTTAAACCCTTAACTAAGCTCCGCCCCTTTGGTTAACGTTGCTAAGTCAGCCAAGCTTCTTTATAGGATTGCATTAAAAAAGAGCAAAAGGTTGTCTGATAATATGGACAGATGACGATTGGTCAGTAACATTTTAAGGCGGGGCTTAGCGAATGGTCATTCGATCTGATCTGTCTGTCAGTCTGTTTGAACCTTAACACAAGGAATCATGAGAATGCCACAGATTGCAGTGATGTCACAAAGACAAGGGAACTCACAGAGGGGGGTGGGGACTGCCTGTCACTCAAAGGCAGGTTCTCATAACCAGGGTTGCCATTGGAGGAAACGTTTGGAGTCCTGCATAGAGAAAGAGAGAGGTGCAGAGAGGAGCAAGGTCAAGGGGACAATGAAGAAGAAAGGAAGCAGACAGCAAAGAGAAAGAGAAGAATGACATGCCACACCAAGGGACACAGAGCAGGGAGCCAGGATCCAGGGTGGAAAAAGGAAGAGAAAAGGTGTAAGAGAGTTAGAGAGATGTGACATTTTCACTTTAAGAATCTTTGGATCTTTTTCTAAAAGAATCTAAGGGGACCGAGAAGGATAATTAAATGGAGAAGTGAATGTAAAATATATATAAATATAAATTTAGTTAACAGAATTTGGATTTATCTAATTTTAAAGCACATGTGAAATGTGAATGAGAAAAAGTGTTTCTGTCATGAAAACAGCAAATATGATATTTAAAAACAGAATAATTGAAAGAGAGAGAAACAGGGAATGTAATAAAGCAGGGAGAGAGAAACTGCAAGGCAGATTGCAATAGATTTGAAAAGAGTGATGTAGTTTGGACAGCATGATTTTTGACAGCGGACAGAAATATCAGAGGGGGCGGGACTTTACCTATATTGTGCATCGTCTCTGATTGGTGGATCTAAGTCTGTCTTGCAATGACGGACAGACCAATAGACAGACACACAGACAGACAGACCTCTGGACTCATGTCTGTTTTTTGGCTAGACTGTGACATATACACCTGTCTGTGTGTCTGTCTGTGTGTGCATGTGTTTGTCTGTCTGTCTGTGCACTCCATCTCACACCTACCTGTCTACCTGTCTGTGTGTGACTGGAGCTTTATGTGTTTGTCTTCCTGCATGACACTTGTTTCTATATTTTTATGCATGTGTGCCTATATATGTATGTTTTATAGTGCAAAGGTCATTCATAACACAAACTAGATGCATATCTGTTTATATAACATATAATCTGTGAGTTTCTAAAACCTAGACATATATGGAAGACTAGAAGTGGCACTTAAAAATAATCAGTTTATTAATTCAAAAATAAAGATGTACAAAATGGACAAATATACTATATAGTGTTTTTTAATTCAGGTTTAAAAATGTACCATTCAAAGGTTTGGGGTCGGTAAGTCTATTATGCTCAACAAGTCTGCATTTTTTTAAATTATACAATAAAAACAGTAACACTGTAAAATATTATTATAATTTAAATGAAGTGTTTTCTATTGTAATACATTTTAAAATGTAATTTATTCCTGTGATGGAAAATCTGAATTTCAGCAGCCATTACTCCAGTCTCCAGTGTCACATGATCAGTGTCGTGGAAAGTTACTTTTAAAAGTAATCTATTACAATATTGTGTCACTCTCTAAAAAAATTAACTAATTGCATTACTTAATTACTTTTTATGGAAAATTATGTTACTTTTGTGATACTTTTTATCAGCTGGGCTTGACTTCGTTGTTTGTTTTTTAATAGCAAAACCACAAAATGTCTCGGTTACTCTTGTAATCCACTTGATAGTGGATGCCATTGCCTTGGCATACCAAATGATTGAGTTACCAGCCAGCTTATATACCCCTATGTCCAGGGGAGTGTCTTGCCATGCAAATCTCACTTACGAATCTTCATTGGGCCATTTTCTTACTACCTGAAGGTGATTGGGCTCCCAAGAGAGACCCCATAACATCAGTATTGATCTAATGTCTCTGTTCCCTTCTTCAGGGAATGAGGGCCAATATATGTTTAGAGACAGCCTCTCCCATCTGCTGACCTCCAATCTGACTGGGCATGCTTGTTTGTGAGAGTCTAACTCCATACCGAGAAAAGAGATACTCTGCACAGAGGAGAGTTTACTCTTTTCCCAGTCGACCCGAAGTCTCAGATGGATGAGGTACCTGATCACCAGGTCCCTGTGTTTGCACAACAAATGTCAAGAGTGAGCTAGAAAGAGCCAGTCTTCGAGACAGTTAAGAATGCGAATGCCCACATCCCTTAGCAGGGCAAGGGAAGCCTCCACGACCTTCATGAAGATGCAAGGAGACAGGGACAGCCTGAAGGGGACGACTTTGTACTGGTATGCCGAACCCTCAAAAGCAAACTGTAGGAATGGTCTGTGTCAAGGCAAAATCAAACATGAAAGTACACGTCCTTCAGGTCGATTGAAGGACCTGGTTCAAGACACGCAGATCCAAGATCGGCCGTAACCCACCGCCTTTCTTAGGTACAATGAAGTACGGGCTGGAAAACCCTGATTTCATCTCGGCTGGATGTATCAGCTCTATTGCATCCTTCGCCAACAGGACAGGGACAGGGGCATCTTTGTTTGACACTGAGGTAAACAGGACACTGGTGAACCCGGCGGGACAGCATTTGAATGGTATAACCGTGTCTGATCGTCTGAATGAGCTAACGAGACGGGCTGTGAAGTGCTAGCCAGGCCCCCAGACACTGGTGGTGCCAGCGGAACTACAGATGTACCCGCAGAGGGGCAGTGAGGTAGAGCGCTGAGGCCCAACCCAGGAGGCATAGCATCCTGAAGTAGAGGCAGTGAGTGTGGTGTGGCTCCACAGGTTTGGCTGGAGATGTGTTGTGTCCTCGAACCACAAACTCCTGCACTGTGGTGAGAGAAGAGGGGGTTGAGAATGAGGAATTGCAGCTTTGCTTGCTCTCAAACCGTGCCGCGTGTCCCAGAGACTGAGGAAACTGCTCTTTTATTGAAATTTTAGGTACCAGAAATAAACTCTTTTTTTTAAAAAAAAAACAAAACAAAAGATTCTCCATCCAGCCCTTCTCTGGGGGAAGGAGCGGTGCTTTCACCACCTCCTAGAAAAGAGTAGTTCCCTCTATCTCTGGGTTGCCCTTCCTCCAGGAGGCTCGGCGTTGCGCCCTTGATGTTGCCTGCTGCACCAGAGCAGATGTAGACGCTGCAGGGGGATGCCCTCTGCGATGGGCAGGTGGAGGGGTAGCCCTCGGAAGTCTGGTAGCAGCAGCATCCCGCCGGGACAAGATATGTTTAGTCGCATCCATCTGCTTCTGTACTGCCAGAAACTGCTGAGCAAAATCCTCGACAGTGTCGCCACAGCGGCCGGCCTGAGAGAGGGGGGCCGAGAAAGCGGACTTTGATGGCTTCCTTCATCTCAGCCAGGTTCAGCCAGAGATGGCATTCCTGGACCACCAAAGTTGACATTGTTTGGCTGAGGATCTGAGCCATGACTTTCATCAACCTGAGGGTGAGTTCACTGTGCACAGTTCCTGCATTAATCCCGGCTTAGAACTACCCATGTGCAGTCCTTTTAGTGCTTTGGCCTGATGGACTTGCAGAAGAGCCATAGCATGCAGAGTGGTGGAAGCCTGTCCAGCAGCACTGTAAGCCTTGGTGGCAAGCATGGCCGGGACCTTACAGCGCTTGGATGGGAGGTGTAGATGAATCCGCCAGGTGGCGGCATTTGCATGCTCCACCTGAGGAATCTCTGCATAACCCTTGGCTGCCCCAGCATCGAGGGAAGTGAGAGTGGAGGAAGCAGCAAAACAGCTTCGGATATCAAAAGGTGCCTTCCATGACTTTGTGACCTCCTCATGCATCTCTGGGAAGAAAGGTACCAGGGCAGGACAATGCTATGCAGCGCCATCTCCCAGAAGGGGGCACCCACTACAATCCATAGATCACCCTGTGTATTAACCAAAGTGGTTCTCTGCAGTGCAGAGTGACCAGAGCGGGGAATAGCGGAGGGGACTCTCCACCTTTTTCAATCTTAACAGGGGCCCAGGGGTGAGATCTCAGCACTTATCGGTGCAACTGTGGGGCGAACAGTTGCACCTTATCTCTAACTGCAGAACGTCTCCTCTCAAGCGAAAGCAAATTGGCAGAGTGCTGTAGAGACAACCACTCAGCTCTGAAGCAAAAAGCTGAATGAGTGAGTTACCGGCCAGTTTATATACCTGTTTGTCCGGGGGAGTGGCTTGCCATGCAAATTTCAATCGCCAATCTTCATTGGCCCATTTTCTTACTACCTAAAGTTGATTGGGCTGCCAAGTGAGACCCCATAACCTCAGTATCGACATAACATCGAACGAGACTGACTAAAAGGGAACATCTGTTATTAGCAAATGTTAAGGCCCTTTCACAGTGCCGAACCCGTTTCATAGTGCCGAACGAGCCCCTTGTCTGTCCAGGACATCTAAAAATCTAAAAATTGAATTGAATAAAATTGAAAGCAATTGAAGTATTATTATATTTTGTTACATTTAGCTAACATTGTAAACTTAAATTAAATACATAATTTTAAATATGGCTTTTTAATTATTGGTTTGAAAATGCATGTATCAATTTTATTATTTTATTGTTATAATTAACTACATATTATATATAAATTAATAAATAGTTATGAGCGTCTATTTATTTGTGAGTTTGAAAACTGATTTATTTATTAGCATTTTTATTTTTAATTAATAAATTGACATTTTAATCCTTTATTTTATTTGTAAGTGGCACTCCTAGAACTCCAGATACTTAAGTAAATAATTTAGGAGAAAAATTGAGGTTCTGCTGTTAAGCTATGTGTGGGTGATGTACACAACCTTGTGGTGGTTTATGGGTAGGGTCATTCTGTCTGTCTGTCTGTGTGTCTGTGCATATGTTACTCACGGTAACGGAGGCGCGCTAGAAAAGGGGGGAGTCCAGCCGGCCCCCTGGTAACTATAGAAGGGGGGCAAGGCCCCTCGCTGGGAGCCCGTGGACGTCTGTCTACGTGCCTGATGAGAAGTGAAGGGGTCCTCGCTTTCGCTGTCGGAGTCCTCGTAGTCCTCTGAATCACTATGTCACCCAGTAATAATTATGGAACATACAAAATTGAAAAAATGTCATGAAATAAGTATATTCTTTATATGCTTTGTGTTATGTGTGCATTTGCAAAAACAAAGGCCTTTAGACATTAAATAAAGACATTTAGTAAACATTTCTTCATACATGTAGATATTGTCATGAAATAAAATAATCCTAGTCAAGTAGGTAATCCTTTAATCTGATCTTGTTCCTCTTTGCCATTTCAGTAATCTATGCATCTGCCATCTACTGTCTGTGAAAATGGAGTTTGTGCTCTGAACACAATTTTACTGCAATTAAGCACTGCAGCCACCTCTGTTACTTAAAACAATTGGATTTGCCAACATCCGGCACTTTGAGGGAGTGTACCAAGTCAGGCTGAATCAATAGTAAGTGACTGAGCTTTCTGAACTAATGGTATAGTGACATTAATACCATATCCAGATAAAAGTAGTGCAATGCATTTAAGCACTAATGCCCTTAAGTTGAGATCATATTTCTCTCATCTGTGCATTGCTGATGAGAGCGGCTGTCAGTGTCTATTATGTTACCACTGTAGTGGAGTCGAGCATCCCACCTCCATTAACGTTTCGCTGCATTCGTTGCTGAGGATGGTGGAATCATGTAATTCGTTTTGCATTAAAAATCTGAAGTTTTCAGGTTTCCGGCAAGCATTAATCTTTATATCCACATTAAACATATTACATATTAACATGTAAAGGCTGTGCATTACTCAGTCTTGGGTCATTCTGAAAGATTTTTTGTTTGTTATTTTTTTCTGTATAAAAACCATTCTCATTCTCATCATGCACCTTCTGCATTCATGAATACAGTGGGGTACAAAAGTCCAAAGTGCAAAAATCTGTTATTCAGTCTAATCTAATTAAAACTGCAAATACACAAAATGCACAATACACAAGTGCACCACTACTTGTTTTATGTAGATCATCCCTCTTAACACTGTCATCAAAATAATTAATGGCATGAATATAATCAGAAATGCCATTTATGAAAATAACAGCAGATGGGATGTTAGACTGGCTGGAGTGATGAAGTTCACCTAACCTGTGGAAACTCCTCCAGGCTCCAGGGAGAGAGCAAAGAATAGCTGTGAACGCCAAAGCGGAGAGAAACGAGTACAGGGAAAGATAGAGCAACCCCTCCATCCCATCATAGCACAGGCCTTTCAGAGAGTCAACATAATCCTGAGAGAGTGACATGAAAACAGGGAGTAGATTGAAATATGAAAAAGTATAGCTCATCAAGCTCAATTGCAGAGTATTAGATTCTCACTTACAGACAGGCTGAGGTGGAAAACAGGTTGCTATGGTTACCTTGTTCAGCCCTCGACAGTTGAGAAGTGCTACCAGCTGGTGGAAGTTGCCCTCAGTGGTGTTGAGGATCTGCTGTACCTCCCTGAGTGACTTCTACAAGGGAAAATAACACAGTAGCTAAGCAGCACATACTGTATGGCTGCTACTGATCTTTCATGTCAGTTTCTACCATATTGTAGCACTGATAACAATGAAAGCATTGTTAAGATACCTCTGCCTTTGGAAACCGTGGGAGGGCGTCTCTCTCCAGACTGGAAAGGTGAGAGTGGATGCTGGAAAGCGCTCTCTGGGACTGGGTCAGTATCTTATGCCCATTCAACAAACAGAATTTAGCTGATTTAACAGAATTTCACAAGCTAAAACATCTAACTGCCTTTTAATGCATATTCTGGTCTTAAGGCATGATTCACACCACATGCATTTCAGCCTATTTATGAGGAGGAAAACAGTCAGTTGGCTTTTATGAAGCAGCATAATAAATTTCAATGGCTCAAGGATAATTGCATCATTTATGGACTGTATTAAAGGAAATATTCAATACAGTAACTCAGAAATCACTTTCTTTTTAGAGCAGCAGTTTTATTACACAGTCAGTTTGAAACTGGCCTTTCGTTTTCACATTAATAATGTTATTTCACTGTCTTTATAATTTCCTTTATGACATCAAATTCCTTTCTCCATTCATCAACACTGTCAGTCGGTCTTGATTACAAAATCTTGATTATAATGTCATAATCCTCTTTACTCTATTCATCCCCACCGTGACATAAATGGCATTGCTTTTTAATCTTAATCTGTGCTTTGTGACATCATTATAATTCCTTATATTTGGGGAATTCTGCCTCGTGATATCATCAACATTCTATTTTTTACTGCTTTGGTAATCTCTATGACATCACTGTCATGTAACAAGATGGCACACCTGTTGAAAAGGGCTGCTCATTTTCCTGCTGCAGGTTAGGTAATAATCCAGGATTTCTATTTAGAGAAAAGAGAGAGCGAGGAAAATAAAAAGATACAAGGCGTGGGTAAGACTGTGTATGTGTCAGAGATGAAGGCAGATGGACAGTTAGCTCTGTTCCAAAACTTAGCGAGTTGCCTCGCTGCCTACTGCCAATATATGCAGCTGCCTTCTAAGGGGCCGTTCACACAGAAGCGTTTTTGCATTCCACTGCGCATTGTTTTCTATGTGAACGTGAACTAGATGGACACAAAATTTATCGGGCAGCTAAAAATATGTGTTCACATTTACCATTGTTTGACGGATTTTCATGATTTTTGCATTGCATTGTGCTGCTTTTCCATTGTTTTCTATATCAACATGAACTAGATGGACACTTTTGACAGAGATATTTTAGCATGCAGCTAAAAATATGCATTCACATTTACCGTTATTCAACGAATTTTCAAGATTTTGCATTTTAGCATTCCATTGTGGTGCTTTTTGATTGTTTACTATGTCAACATGAACTATACAGACATGTTTGACTGAGATATTTTACCACATTAACCATTGTTTGAAGAATTTTCAACAGCGAAATCCAGTTCATTCCACAGAATCAGGATTTTTGCATGAGGGTGAACGATTTCTCCACACAGATTTTGCAACGGGTTCAAGTTGGTCAGAAGTATTTGTCACATTAAAGAGTCAGAACACCCAAAAATGAAAGTTCTGTCATTAAGTACTCAGCCTCATGTTGTTCCAAAACCCATAAAACCTTCATCTTGAGAACACAAATTAAGATATTTTTGATGTTTTTTTTTTAATCTTCCATAGAGTTGGTGCATTCAAGGTCCAGAAAAGTAGTAGACATCATTAAAATAGTCAATGTGACTACAGTGGTCCAACCTTAATGTTATGAAGCGACGAGAATACTTTTTGTGTGCAAAAACAAAACAAAAATTACAACTTTATTTAACAATTTCGTCTCTATCCTGCGTCAGCATCACATGCATGTGTTGTGTTGCTAACATGAACAGCGTTGGCCAATACTTAGCCGCCGTTCGGACGTAAACACGAAAGCCTGCACTGTTAGGATGCCCTAAAATGCTGTTTATGTCAGCAACTCAATAGGTTTTGAAACAGAGCAATTGCGAATGAAAGAGCTTTACAGCACCTGTGCTTGTCCTAGAGTTGAAGTGAGTGGAGTTAAGCACAAATGTGTTTGGGTCAAAGCAAAAATCACTCAGGGCCTGAGAGAAAAAGAGAGAGAGAGAGAGAGGAAAAAAACAAAAAAGAGCAAGAAAGGGAATTGAGCAAAAGCAAATACAGAAGAGAGATGTTAACCGTGTGGCACAGTGACCAAGTGACATACTTCCCTCAGTCTCTCTCGTCCCACTGCTCTGCTATTGATCTACAGTGTTCACTGACACATATGCAAACTGCCCCTAAATCCTAATTTTCTTCTCATCCCTCAACCAGTTTTCCGATTTTCCATCATTCCTCTTGTCCACTCTGCACTGTCTGTCTCTTTTACACACACTTGCTCTCGCTCATGGAATGTAAGTAATTAATCAAAGCGAATAGCACTCAATATTACCAAGAACTTCACAAGAGGACTAAAGAGGGTCAGGAGAAAGAGAGAGAGCGCGATGGAGAGAGGACAGAAAAACTGAGTATGTGTGTGCGTATGTATTATAAAGGGGGAGTGCTGGGCAATTGTTCCTGTTGGCTGGATCGGTACAATGAAACTCTTGTTTTGTAGGCCAACGACTGCCATCTCGTCCTGTCACTTTCTTTCTTTCTTTCTTTCTTTCTTTCTTTCTTTCTTTCTTTCTTTCTTTCTTTCTTTCTTTCTTTCTTTCTTTCTTTCTTTCTTTCTTTCTTTCTTTCATTTTCTTTCTATCATCGGTATTGCCATATTTTGGTTGAGATTCTTACTGGTAACCCATAACATTTCTCCTTCATATATACACTACCCTTCAAAAGTCTGGGCTAGGTCATTTTTTTTTTTTTTTTTTTTTAAGTTTTTGTTCTCAAAAGAAGTCTCTTATGTTCACTAAGGCTGCCTTTATTTATCGTAATATTGTGAAATATTATTACTCATTCATTTATATTTATTTAAAAATTCTATTTATTGCTGTGATGGCAAAGCTGAATTTTCAGCATCATTACTCCCATCTTCAGTGTCACATGATCCTTCAGAAATCATTCTAATATGCTGATTTGGGGCTCAAGTAACATTTCTTATTGTTATCAATGTTGAAAGAGTTGATGCATTATATTTTTGTGGAAATATAAATATTTTGTAACATTATAAATGTCTTTACTGCTAATTTTGTTTAATGTATTGCCTTCTGGCTGAATAAATTTATTTCTTCCCAAAAAAAAATCTTACTTACTATTTTGAACAGTGTATTTATATTGTAATTTTATTTTATTTTTTTTAAGGCCAGGTGACCACTACTGCTGTATTACTATCAGAACATTCACACTCACTCTCTTCTTTTTCTTTTTCTATTGCTTTCAAAATCTCTTATGTTCATCTTCTCCACAGCATCCATTTTTTCCTTTTTTTCTTACGAAGTAACATAGACACTCAGATTCACATGCATTGAAGCTTTAATCTCTGCCCTATTTTCCTCCCTTTTGGGACTGTGCCATGACTGCTGAGTTCCCAGAGTGGAAAACCTTTTTCATTATAACACACGCACAAACACACTCTATTCCTCTCTCCTTCTTTCATAAGCAGACAATAAGTGACTGCATCTTGGCTGGTGTGACCTTTTAAAACTTAAAAAGTCACATTCACAGAGCTTTGGCTGGATTTTTCAGTGAACACAAATGTCTCCGCAAAGCGAGCTGACACACACTCATTCACACACAGATGGCGGTATTCTGTGCTGGATGTCCGCTTGCGGAGAGCTGTTGTTTTTCTGTCTGGCTAGACATTGCCTGAATACTCACCACCACTGTGGCCGTCTCCAGGCCGAGAGAACCCCAACTCAGAAACAGAGCCAACCAAGCCAGCACTGTCATCCTGCAAATGCATGCACACACACACACACACACACACACATACACATTTTTACCATCTGCCTCTCTTTGGCTGAGTGGGTGTCAGCAAGTAAAAATAAAACTAATTTTTTTCTGTACGCATTTTCTATCTTGGGCAATTCAGATGCATAATATACATAATAAAACATTACTGTGAATGTTTATGTACTTTTTACATTATGCAGGAATGTTGTGTGCATATCAAATCTACTAAACACATAAAGCAGGTCAGAAATGAGTTTAACTCACAGAATAAGTAGCCAGCGGGCCTGTTTGGCTAAACCCAGAAGAATAAAGAAACACACCACTAGATCCAGTAAAAGCAGCAGCACGTATGACAGCCACCTAAACAACAAAAACAGATGAGACGTTATCTTCAATACAGTCCCTTTCAGACAGTGAAATCTAAAAACTTACTCAAACATTTCTGTCACACCTGCCAATGACAAATAAACTGAAAAAAATTACTAAACCAAATTTTGCATTAGGTCATCTGACATTTCATACAGCTGTTTGATGACGAATACGATGCAGCGAAACAACTGCGTGATGAAGCCTAGCTATATAATGTAGTTAGAATGTCCCTAAAATTCAAGATATGGGGGGCAAAATGTCCCGTTTGAGTTGTTGACTCATATTTACATCATATGATACAGTTAAGCTAAGTTAAGCTGTTTTTCTGTCCAAAATAGCACAAGTGCAAATATGATACTGATTGCATACAAAAGTGTTATTTTAGACATAATATTATCTGTTTTGCTCAATTTTTCCAACTAAAATATAAAGACAAAGCAGAACTGTTAATCTGCGAGCAAAACACAAGGAGGGGCATATCTTTTCTGAATCTGCATTTTGAATGAATCGGGTGAACCAGTGATTCAATGGATCATTCATAAAGAGAATTTACTTCACTCCTGAATAAATCAGATGTATGAACAAATCGAATGAATGAATGAATGAATGAATTAATTAATTAATTATTATGACATTTACCACCACCTACTGGTAGTTTTCTTATTTAGAGTATAATTTCATTAAAAAATAATTTCATATTTCCATAAAAAAAGGTAACAGTATAGTTTACCCAAAAATGAAAATTTAGTCATCATTTACTAATTTTCATGGTCCAAAAGTTTATGTATAACCTTCAACATCTATGAAAACTAAGCTTCAAAAATCTTGACTAAGAATAAAACTCTTCAAAGGCATAGAATATGGCCCCTTTAAAGGGATAGTTAAAAAATCAAAATTATCCCATGATTTACTCACCCTCAAACCATCCTAAGTGTATATGACTATGTTCTTTCAGACGAACACAATCGGAGATATATTTAAAAATATCCTTAGTGCTCCAAGGTTTATAATTGTTGTGAATGGGTGGGGGGGGGGGGGGGGGGATTTTTCTTCAAATCACATTTTGAAGAAAAAAATGCATCCATCTATATTCAGAGTAATCCATACGACTCCAGTGGGTTAATAAAGGCCTTTTGAAGCGAAGAGATGCGTTTTTGTAACTTTATAAATTCATACTGCGCAACTCGACTTGCACCAAATGAGTAACCCACTGATGCTATGTATGCGGGATGTAGGAGTATTGTAATCTAAGACGTCTCTCGCAGTTCAAACAAATAGGGCTGGGCAACAAATTCAAGCTCCTCTTCTCTTATATCAAAATCCTCCAACATTTCTCTTTAAAATTTCTTGTTTTAGACTTCTAATTCGTGACCGGTGTTTTGCTTTGCTCTCTTCTCTGTGCCTCCGCGTTCGTCATTGCGTCAGGGTCAAAGGATACTCATTCGCCCAAATCGACTTGCACAGTATACATACGGTCGTCCACTGGAAGCTAGTTATTTGAATTTATAAAGTTTTAAATCTGGATATTTTTCTAACAAAAATGCATCGCTTCGCTTCAAAAGGCCTTTATTAACCCAATGGAGCCGTATGGATTACTCTGATTATGGATGGATGCATTTTTTTTTTTTCAAAATGCCCCTATTCACAACCATTATAAATCTTGGAGGACTAAGGATATTTTTAAAAATATCTCCAATTGTGTTTGTCTGAAAGAAGATAGTCATATACACCTAGGATGGCTTGATGGTGAGTAAGTGATGGGATCATTTTCATTTTTGGGTGAACTATCCCTTTAAGCACATAGTGTTACAATGTAGTTTTTTCAATTGAATATCAACATTTATCAACACTGAACACACAAATCTGGACATTTTGTTTCCCTAACTGTAGTAGCACTCCTGCTTTTGACATCTCCTCACCTGTAATCTTCATTCACCATGAGGGTGCTGGCTGCCCAGCCCGGGGAGAAGGGAGCAGGAATGCTGTTGGCGGATGGACTGAGAGTGGGGGCTACAGAAGGTGGGGCTGGGGTAAGTGCTCCTACTATGCTTTCGCTTCCATTCGCCCTGTAAAATCCATCAGCGATGGGGATCAGACCTCGTCCCAGAGTCAGGTTGGAGAGGAGAGACACGACCCTCTCTGAAAGACGCCTGCAGGAGCGTGTAGGCACGAGCGCTGGCTTATGTCCTCCAAACACATCCTCCATAGAGGTCAAGGGTCCTGAGACAGACTGCTGCAGCCCGGCCACGGTGTCTGAAACCTGGGCATGTGAAAGGGGAAGATTATGATGAAGTACTTTACTTTGAATGGCATGAACACAATGCATATGTACCCAGATCTGATTTATGAACATACTATCTTAAATACAAAAGAAAAGGGTAACACTTTACAACAAGGCCCCATTAGTTGACATTAGTTAATGCTAGAGATGCACCAATGTATTTTCATTACCAGTCATCGGCTGATTGTTTAAAAACAGCTAATGATTTTGAGACGATTATATCCTGTCAATCAAAAGGGTACAGAAAAACATGTCTGACTGCAACTCATACTGTGTGTGAAAAAAATCTCCATTGTGTTGAATTTATGGCAAGTTAACATGACGATAACGCATTAACAGTAAAAAAAAAATAGCTACATAAAAGCAGGCTCTATTTGACTTATTTGAGTGTAATTATTACATGTGAAAATAAATAGCAGTTGAATATAATACCTTTGTTTTTAATTGTAACCTCTAATATTATAGTGTACCAAATGAGAGGGTTCCCTGTATAGTTTTATACAGCATTATTTGGGCAAAAATCAAACTATCATACTACATCGATCGGCAGATATCATTCTGAATAATCGGCTATCAGTATCAGCGGAGAAATTTAGTATATGTACATCTGTAGTTAATGCATTAACTAACATTAACAATGAGCAATACAATAACAGTATTTATTAATCTTTGTTAGAGTCGGCATGAAACGAAAGTTGTTGTGTTTTCTTTGCTATTGTGATGTATATACAAGTGAAACGGCTTTTCAAATAAGAAAAAATGTAGGGCGGGACTTGATTTTGTTCATCGGGAAATGATTGGATCATTGGATAGTTGTGGTTTCCTATTGCTGTGATCTCACACCATTGAGCACGTCATCAGAGAAGAGAAGAGATGTCACTGCAAGAGGGAGTGGAAGTTATTTTGATTAAAGATTATGAGGGCACATACATTTATGATAAATACGGCAATATTCCATTAAAAAAATGAGAATTGTCAAATTTGATTTCATTGGGCCTTTAAAGGGTTAGTTCACCCAAAAATGAAAATTCTGTCATTTATTACTCAACCTCATGTCGTTCCACACCCGTAAGACCTTTGTTAATCTCCAGAACACAAATTAAGATATTTTTGATAAAATCCAATGGCTCAGTGAGGCCTGCATTGCCAGCAAGACAATTAACACTTTCAGATGCCCAGAAAGCTACTAAAGACG
This sequence comes from Chanodichthys erythropterus, assembly GCF_024489055.1. Taxonomy (NCBI): domain Eukaryota; kingdom Metazoa; phylum Chordata; class Actinopteri; order Cypriniformes; family Xenocyprididae; genus Chanodichthys; species Chanodichthys erythropterus. The sequence goes on along the minus strand of NC_090222.1, from coordinate 17,458,969 downwards.
TATTTAAAGCAGTTCATGTGACTACAGTGGTTCAACCTTAATGTTATGAAGCAACAAGAATACTTTTTGTGCGCCAAAAAAAACCCAAAATAACGACTTTATGACAATAGCGAGGATTCGGAGCGCCAAAGTCACGTGATTTTAGTAAACAGGGCTTTGTTACGTGATAAGTGTTTCGAAATGTCAATGGTTCACTGGGAGGCGTGACTTTGGCAGTTTGATATAAGCTCTGAACCACTGAATTGAAACAAAAGATTCGTAAAGCTTCGAAGATTCATGAAGCAGTGTTTTGAAATCGCCCATCACTAGATATTATCATAAAGTCGTTATTTTGCTTTTCTGGCACGCAAAAAGAATTCTCGTCGCTTCATAGCATTAAGGTTGAACCACTGTAGTCACATGAACTGTTTTAAATACATCTTTAGTAGCTTTCTGGGCATATGAAAGTGTTAATTGTCTTGCTGGTAATGGAGGCCTCACTGAGCCATTGGATTTTATGAAAAATGAAAAATCATAATTTGTGTTCTGAAAATGAACGAAGGTCTTACAGGTGTGGACCGGCATGAGGGTGAGTAATTAATAACAGAATTTCCATTTTTGGGTGAACTAACCCTTTAATGTTAGTTAACTGTTCATTGTTATTTCATGTAAGCTCAAGTCCATATTATCACAACATATGATTTTAATGATGTATAGTAAATGTCGAAAATAATATTAACAAACAACACTAAATGCTTTAGAAGTGTTTTTCTTTTCAGTGTTAACAAATGGAACCTTACTGTAAAGTGTTACCAAGTAAAGAGTAGTGGAAAAGATGTGTGGGAGATAAGAGGACAAAGGAATGCAGTGGAAAAACATGGAACGAATGGAGAGGGTCTTGTAAAAGTACAGTAGAAGTAAAGTAGGTCATTAATCAGATTGACACACATTCATCGATTGACCATATGAGCAACCCGCCAAATCAATACCCGGAGAGGATTTTATCTCACACACAAATGCATTCAAAAACACACTCTCTCTCTCTCTCTCTCTCTCTCTCTCTCTCTCTCTCTCTCTCTTTCTCACACTCTCTCTCACACACACACACACACACACACACATTCAAAACAGATAAGACTCATCTGAATTCCACAGTTCGCTTATTGCAATCACAGTGTAATAAAATCATGCAGTGTGTTTGCTGAGCATTCTGCATTTCTTTTGGTCCCTAGTGCTTCAAAAGGAGATTGATGGAATAAGCTTTTGTGTATGTATGAGTGTGTGTGTGTGTGTGTGTGTGTGTGTGTGTGTGTGCGTGTGCGTGCATTTCTGTTCTCACCAGAAGATCGATGGAAGCCAGTGTGTAATTGGCAGTGAGCAAGGATGAGGTCAACTGATACATCCCATCGTTCGCCTCACTGTTGCCGTAGAAACCAATGCCTATGGCAACACTACAAAAAGCAGAAATATGAACAAGGAGACAAAGAAAAAGAAAGTGAGAGGGAGGAAAAACAGAATAGAGAGAAAAATGAGACATATTTAATCTAGTTACATTTACAATAACACTACCCTTCAAATCTTTGGGATTGGTAAGATTGGTAAGAAGTCTCTTATGCTCACTAAAGCTGCATTTATTTGATCAATAATACAGTTAATAATACAAAACAATAATACAAACATTTTTGTAAAATATTATAAAAAAGTAAATAGCTGTTTTCTATTTTAAAGGCACAATATGTCATTTTTCGCCACTATAGGGCGCTTATTCAAAACAAAGGCGTAGCTTGATGACACCTCGATTTTGTGGAAACATGGGAGGTGTTGTCTTCACATCTACAGCCGGTGGAAAAGACTCAGGCAGAAATCATATTCATGGATAAGCTAATGTATTAAAGATTTATTAACATTACTGCAGTATGAAGCAGGGTGTGGCTGAAGACCATCAGAGCAAAACAAGGCCGCTGGAGCGATTGCTTATGACAGACAATCACAACACACGGCTCGAGAGCAATGGAGCTTTTATTATGCCGCAGACAACCACTTCCACTTTTTCCAGTCAAGCGTATGTGGGGTAACGCAGCACAGTTTTATCATATTAGATACATTTGTTTGTTGAAAGTTGTTATAGTGCTAATCTGTGCGTTCGCTCTGCGGCACTGCAGTAAGCTAGATCGATATTAGGCATGGTAAAACATGTTACTCGCTGTAATTCAAGAAAACCAGATTTAAACAATAAGACTTACTGTGTTGAGCTTTATAACATGATTAGTTTTCTGTCAAAGAATGTATCCAAACAGTTGCTCACCTATCTAATAAAACACATAATATATTGAAGCGTCTTTGGTGTTTCCATGGTTTCTATAAAATAAAACCAGAAAATTGGGGATAACACAGGAATGATGTCACTGATAGGCGAGGCACAGACACGATCTGTGTCCTTGTTAAAATTGCCTATTTCTCTGGATTTAAACATTCTTTGAAACATTTGGGATAATATAAATACACAAATCAATACACAAAATATACAACATTGTTCTATTGGTTTTGGGATATTTTAATATTCATATTATGCCTTTGATATATTTTAAAATATAATGTATTGCTGTGATGGAAAAGTAGAATTTTCAGCATCATTATTCCAGTCTTCAGTGTCACTTAATTCTTCAGAAATCATTCTAATACGCTGATTTGCTGCTAAATTTTTAATTATTATGAATGTTGAAAACAAATGTGATGCTTAATATTTTCATATATATATATTTAGATACATTTCAAGAAAGTTATTTGAGTTTGAAATCTTTGAAATCTAACATGCCTCTTAGATCACATTAATGCATTCTTGCTGAATAAAATGACTAATTCTTTTTAAAAAAAAAAAATCTTTTAAAACATTTAAAAGATAGTGTACATATTAAATGGTTTTCATGCAAACAGACTTTAAAAAAGAGCACTGGAATCTAAATCATCAACACTGATAATCCACTCATTTACATATCTATTTCGCATTCAAATATTCAGATTAATGCTTGGGCCAGATGCTTGTCCAATCCTTTCCAACCTGCCAAAAATAGCACAGCCCAATCTTTTGCTGTTTGACCCAGATTAAGCCAAAGCAGAAGAGTGTGTTTATGTGTTTGACTCAGTAATTAATATTGCAATGCGAGCAGTAAAGGTGTTTATATGCCTATATGCAGTCCTCACTGTAAATCAGCATGTAGCTTTTGAATCCCTCAGAAAAAGAGGTCAGCGTAGATGGGAAGGGGGTGATGTCATAAGGGCGGGCCTGCAGGCGGAACACGTGCCACATCAGAACGTTTGCATCATGAAATCACGTACAGAGCAAACCAAACCATCTCTTACAGAAACAATGATAATTTCACAAAATTTATGTGTGACATAAAGAGCATTAATACATCATGCTGATGGTTCAGATCAAGGAAGGATGAAAATGCATTGGGTTTCATATTCATATTCATAAATATGTTAAATGGGATCGTTCTGCACAATGAGTGCATATAATTGAAGGAGCAAATCATGATATCTTTATCTAATGCAAGTCTGGAAATGGGGTGTGCAGGGAATACTATTTCTCTTATACAGATATGGGCAGTTGCTAATAATAGAAGCCCTGAACAGTTTACTGATTCTGCACTCTGATGTGTGAAAGCACAACATGGCGGGAGTTAAATACAGTAGGGAACATTTCTCTTTTTCACTCATTAGTACTTTCCCACAGGGACTGAATGGATGATGTCAGGTGCTAAATGTCATCTGATCTCTAAATGATGCAAATTGCTTGATCGCTGAAGCGGTCACAGACAAGACACAGATGATGTCATCAAAGTCCTGTTGTTGTGCATCAAAAATATAACACAATGCACAAAGAAATTATGGATCATTATATACTGTCATGGTCAGAATTATTGGCACCCTTTGGTGAACATGATCAAAGATGGCTGTGAACATAAATCTGCATTGTTTATCCTTTTGATCTTTCATTAAAAAAATTCACAAAACAATCTAACCTTTCATTGAAGTAAAAGAATTGAAAATAGGGGGGAATCACATTATGAAATAAATGTTTTTTCTCCAAAACACATTGGCCACAATACTGGCACACCTAGAAATTATTATGAGTAAAATAATATAATAGAAACATGAACTTGTCTGGCCATGACTTCTTGTTTTACAGGAGTATAAATAAACAAAGGCCAAATTCCCAAATTCCAAAGGGATAAAACCCAAAGATTATAGTTCTGATGTGCAGCAAAAGATTGATGAGTTTCACAAAATAGAAAGTGGCTTTAAAAAAATAGCTAAAGCATTGAAAATTCCTCTTTCCACCATCAGGACAATAATTAAGAAGCTCCAATTTACAAAGAGGTTACAAATCTACCTGGAAGAGGAAATGTGTCTGTATCGTCCTAATGCACGGTGAGGAGGAGCGTTTGAGTGGCTAAAGACTGTTGCAGAAATTAGTTGAGTCTTGGAGTCAGAAAGAATACCAACTGATAAAAAAATCTAAATCTCTGCTAGAAATCTTATAATGGGCCGTGGTTGGATCTTCCATCAGGACAATGATCCAAAACAATCATCAAAATCAACACAAAATGGATCATTGAGCACAAAATGAAGCTTCTGCCATGGCCGTCCCAGTCCCCTGACCTGAACCCTAAAGAAAATGAGTGGAGTGAACTGAAGAGAAGAAGCACCAACATGGAGCTGGAAATCTGAAGGATCTGGAGAGATTCTGTATGAAGGAATGATCTCTGATCTCTTGTCAGGTGTTCTCCAAACTCATCAGGCATCATAGAAGACGACTCAGAGCTGTTATCTTGGAAAAAAGAGGTTGCAAAAAGTACTGAATAAAAGTGTGCCATAATTTGTGGCCAATGCATATTAGAGAAAAACATTTATTTCATAATAAGATTTTCCCTCCATTTTTAATTATTTTACTTCAATGAAAGTTTAGATTTTTGTGAACTTCAGATCAAAAGGATTCACACTGCAGATTTCTTTTCAGGCTTCTTTGTTCATATTTACCAAGGGTGGCAAAAATTCTGACCATATATAGACTTTATAGTTTTAATAATTCTATTGTAGATGTGGCCACACTAAATTTTGGGCATGGAAAATGACAATATTATGTCACTTTTTAAAAAATATATATATTTCATTTAAATGTATTATGTAAATTAAGTTTTTTTTTTTTTTTTTTTAATCACACGAGTAGGAGTGTGTTATGGCTCTATATCAGCTGATATACAGCCATATCGCATGACTATGAGTGTGATATTGCTTGTATACAACAGTTTGAGAGCACAAGCGTGTAAATAAATAAGAATCAACAACTGTCTTTAAAAACCCTCTTTTGTATGGAACTTCTTCCTTCCATCACAAATTCAAATCTCAAGTTGAGAGCTTAACAGTTGAGCCCAAGTCTCTGTTACTAATTCTAAAACGTCACTTTAGAACTAGAAACAAAGGAACGCTGAGTTGCTTCATTGAAGCTTATTGTATTTAGTAGACTAGAGTATTATGAGAGAGAGAATGACTAAGCAAGTGCATCTGATATTCTTCAGGTCAATCTTATATTCATTATAAAATTTAAAAAAAAAATCAGTTTGAATGTCTACTGTGGAGAGCAATATCTTTGTCTTAGTACTGTTTTTTCACGGTTAAGGGGATTTCCTATGACAGTGCTAGTTGATGCATTTATCGGTTGCATCTTATAAGGTGTTGTTTAAATTAAATGTCCTTGTTTACAACCTTGTCACTTTCAATATAAAAGACTTTGCTACTGACTCACTTATTTTCAAATAGGCACTGTTTATATATAAATCGCATTTTTGATATCTAAACTACATTCTCGCCTAAAAAACTCTTAAAACTAAGAGTTTAACTCTTAAAACTAACATTCCATGACACAATAACAGTAGTATTTATAAAATTATAGTGGCTTTGCTCGTCTGTGAGAATGGTTGCCAGTATAGATCCGGCAGAAACAAGTGGAGTATTACAAATTGTGAAACTGTTTGTATCCATATGATATTAGTAGAATATTGCATGGCTAGAAAAAGCTCTCAGCCTATCAGATTCGAGATCCAAAACTAACTGTTCTGCTCCTGCGCGCTGCTCCTGTCTGAACGGAACGTCGAAACATCCCACCGCTGTATGGCAAACCAGCTTCTTGCTAATAAAGTTTTGATGGATGAGGATTGCAATCAAAGTAAAGATAATTGCGGAGTCATACATTAAGCACGAGTGAGTCCGTTATATTGACGCACAAACAAATCATGTATGAGCACTCTCGACGCACAGATCGCACACTATATTTATGCACAGACACATTTCAGTACATTCACATTGTTTTCACATTCAGGATAATGTTTGGATTTGTCCTCTGTATGTTGTTGTGTACTTTAGTATATATGTAGGTCAAGGCGGTTGGTTTAGGGTTTTTTTGGCATCTCCACATGTGGTCCTGTTCAGTATCGCAACTTGACTTTTTGCTGTTGCACATAGGCCTACTATACATTGTGAATTCTAAAACCTTTTTTTGCTGTGATTTTTTTTATGGGTGCTTTGTTATACATAAATGTGTGAATTATATGAAATCATACAATTTGGTTATTTGGAAAGACATCTAAATTTACCTTGAAAAAAGCTGAAAAATACAGTTTTGTGAAAATCACACTTCAATCTGATGGTTTACATTGCTGGATATAGGCAATGATTGCAAAAAGAACATGTTAAACAAAATGGTGTATGCTTAATTTCACGATATTGATCTATTGACAGCCCTAAAACATATATATATATATATATATATATATATATATATATATATATATATATATATATATATATATATATATATTCTAAAACCATATATGATTTATGAAAATTTAAAATACAAACTAAATAGATATTTATTTAAGACCCATTTACCTAAAAATTTTAAAACCTAATTTGGATTAAGGTTAACTTAATTCAACCTCTTTTCAATATTATGAACAGAATAAAGCAATTTTTTAAGAGGAGTAGAATACAGTCCAATAAAATGTTAATAGATTTAACATGTTAAAATATATTATCTGCTCCAATTCCCACAAAACAGTGTGGCTTAAAAGTCTGTATTTTTCATTGAGCAAAGAGGCATTTAGATGGAGTATTGTTCAGAGTTCACCAAACTTTTCTCTGGTATTCTGGTATGAAATGTAAACTTTGAAACTTTGAAATTAAACTTTGTATGTGCGTGTTTTTCAAATCTCCATATTTGCATGTGTGTGAAATCTAGTGTAACCACACTTTTATGCAAACAACATAGATATCATTTTTTGGACTGCATTATTATGGTGCCACAAAGGCAAAATACAAAATAGTACTACAAATGTAAAATCTTAAAAGTGCGTTTTGTGGTACTTGAGTTTCTATCATCTTTTGAATTAAAAAAAACGTATCCACAAAAGTAATCACTGGCACATAAAAATTACTGTCATTAACAGTTATTACCAACACAATGTGACGGCTGTAACCGATACCCATGTGACACAGCAGATGCCCCGCCCCTTTCTGCCGCTGTATCCATGGCCACCGCTGGCATCATCGTCTTCCTCCTCTTCCTCTGCATCCCTGCCCCCCTCGCCACGATGGCAGCAGCAGTAGTGGATGAGGAAGGAGAGAACAACCAGCAACGAGAGGACGAGAGCAATGGCAGAGAAGCTGGAGAGGACCAGGAGAGTCTGTGAAAAAAGAGGATGGGAAATTAGTTGGAAGAAAAGCCTTTTACATATCAATTTAGTAAGCATTAGCTAGTCTAGCGCATGACATTAGTTTTTAGAAATGTCATTGGTCTAAGAAACAGTGAGTAGTGGATTTGCAATCTTGAAACTGATTATCATTAAACTCACGTTTAAAAAAGAATTAGGCTACTTAAAATATTTTAACTCTGTAAAAATTATTTTTCTAAGTTAATAAAACAGATTAGTGTGTTTTACAAGAAAATACTATTTCAGTCTTTCTACTTCAGAATTTCAGGTTTAATTCAATGTGTTCTTTGTAATTGTTTGGGAAATCTAGCAATTTCTAAGTGAAAATTGTTTGAAAAAAGAAATCTTACACCAATTGCTTTCAGTATAAAAAAAAGCACAGAATATTCATACTGCATACCATTCGAGCGCATGCATGTACTGTATGGAAACCAGTGTCACATAAAATGGAGGATGTCTCTTTAATCTTATTGGCTATTACAGCATGGATGCTCCACTCAAAGAGAAAAAAAAGGGGAGGTGTAAATAAAGGTTGCTGTCAGATTCATACACGCATTGTGCATTCAGGTTTCATATAATATACATCTGCAAACTGGTCCCAATCCATCTTCCTCAATTTATCTCTCTATCACTCTGTCCCCACAGTCTCCTTCTCTTTTCCCCATGGTTTCTCTCCATGCTTTCTCTTCTGCTCACTCATCCCTTTCTGTTCTCCCCCTTTCTTTCTTTTTATCCAAGCCACTGGATCTCTATTAATAATCTGTGACCTACTTAAATACATTCACTGCTTTTCCCTCTGATTCTCTCTCTCTCTCTTTTTTTTTTTTATCTCTCGCTCTCTCTCCTCTTCGTGGTTTCTCCTCTCTTCTCAATTCCCACTATTACTCTCTTTCATTTCTCTCTACCATCTCTCTTACTCTCTCACAGTCTGTTATTTCCTATAGCACATCTTTCTCTTATCATCTACATCTTATCCTGTAAATCCATTCAGGCATCCAGCATAATCTGGCTTTGTCTCTTCCACCTTTATCCTTTTGTGGTGAAGCTATTTCTTTTCCTAAGAGCAACCTCACTATAGCTGTTTTTCTACATCGATTTTGTCACCAAATGGAACTGCACAAATTAAATTACAACAGCTGTGTTCCAGAAGTAAAACTCCCATTCATTTTCTCCACAAAGGAAATTACTTTTAATGATAATTTAAAAGCCTGAAAAGACTCAGCTCTGAGGCTGTTTAACAATGATATATAGTTCTGTTAAAGTCATATTATTTTATCTTAATATTTCACAGTGCAATTCTTGGTAAAGAAATACATGATGCTGCAGAGAAATATCCACCAATCATAGAATTGCAGCAAACAAACGGTGCTTAATGAGCTCTGCACTGATCGCCCGCTACTATACAGCACTGCAAATGATGTAATCGAGGCAATCTCCCTACATTTGTAAATTACTAATATTTGTGTGCATCTGGTTATTTTGTAATCAACTTAAACTAAATAGTTTTATACTTAAAATCAACAAGTGTTTGCACTTTTTGTGGGCAATCAACCTACAATTTCAGTGACATACTTATAGCTGTCTCTGCAAGTCTGCATACTTAGATTGTGAGAGGAGAAAGTCATTTTTTACAGAAAAGATTACACACTGAATCAGAAGCATCAAACAGCATGCACAATTTCTGCTTTAATCTCTTAAAGGTGTCATCAAATGTTTTTTTACAAGATGTAATATAAGTCTAAGGTGTCCCCTGAATGTGTCTGTGAAGTTGCAGCTCAAAATACCCCATAGATTTTTTTTAAATAATTTTTGAGGCATAATTAGAAATGCGCACATTCATGCTGTGGCCCCTTTAAATTGCGCGCTCTCCGCCCCCTCCCGAGCTCTCGACTCTATCACTGCATAAACAAAGTTCACACAGCTAATATAACCCTCAAAATGGATCTTTACAAAGTGTTTGTCATGTAACATGTCTAATCGTGCAAGTACAGTGTTTATTTGGATGTTTACATTGATTCTGAATGAGTTTGATAGTGCTCTGTGGCTAACGGCTAATGCTACACTGTTGGAGAGATTTATAAAGAATTAAGTTGTTTGTGAATTATACAGACTGCAAGTGTTTAAAAATGAAAATAATGACGGCTCTTGCCTCCATGAATACAGTAAGAAACGATGGTAACTTTAACCACATTTAACAGTACATTAGCAACATGCTCATCGAAACATTTAGAAAGACAATTTACAAATATCACTAAAAATATCATGTTATCTTGGATCATGCAGTTATTATTGCTCCATCTGCCATTTTTCGTTGTTGTCCTTGCTTGCTTACCTAGTCTGATGATTCACATACAGACGTTAATACTGGCTGCCCTTGTCTAATGCCTTGAACATGGGCTGGCATATGCAAATATTGGGGGCGTACATATTAATGATCCCGATTGTTACGTAACAGTCGGTGTTATGTTGAGATTCACCTGTTCTTCGGAGGTCTTTTAAACAAATGAGATTTATATAAGAAGGAGAAAAAATGGAGTTTGAGACTCACTGTATGTCTTTTCCATGTACTGAACTCTTGTTATTCAACTATGCCGAGGTAAATTCAATTTTCAATTCAATGGCACCTTTAAAGCAGAACTGAAATATGTTTATATGTGCTTGTTAAGCGCAAAAGATGTGTCTCAGTTAGATTTGTTTAAAACTTATATTTGCTAGTTAAGTTCATATGTCATGTTAGAACTAGCAACAATAAACTGTTTCGGATAAGTTACTGGAGCAACGAGGAAGTGGCTTTTATACAAGAGTTCAATAAACAAGATATTAATAATTTAGTAACAAATAGACACAATATTGCCAGTTGCTATCTCTGATTTTGCTCTGTCAACAAAGAAAAGCTCCAAACAAAGCCACAGCACAACACACTGTAGTTGTGCTTCATTCCTGAATGCTGTATCATTTGGTTGAGTGAATTATTCAATGACTCATTCATATAGATCGTCCCATTTTGTTCCTGAATGAATCAGTGTGGTTAAATGAATCTTTTGAATAAATGAATCAGTGACTCAATCATAAAGTTACTTGTCACCACCTACTGGTGTAAAGATAATGGTAACCTACATAACCTATAGCCGCTTTTCCACTGTCAGGCTGAACGGTTCTCATTGTATAACCATTCTATTCCGTGCCAATCCGGGCCAGCTGGTACGGTTACGGTTTCATTTTCCACTGTGGGGCTGATAACAGCCGCTCTCTGGAATGTAATACAAAAGCATCAGTCATTGCCTTGGTAATGCAACGGTTTGCTGATGATATGTAAACAGCGACCATGTTATGGAGAATGATCAGATATATATTTTTTAATTTCATTATTAATTTGTAGCCACAGAGAAACTGGTAGCCAGGGAACAGACAAGTGACCAATCCTGAGTGGCGACATCACTTCATGAATTCTACCAGCACGATTCAACACGATTAGACAACTGTGCCGAGAATTACGGGGCGAAATGGTTTGTCATCGTGTTATGCCATACCAGGCTCAAGTGGAAACTCAACTCGAACCATTCCTTACAATTCTAACAACCATTCGGCCTGACAGTGGAAAAATGTCTCATGTATATTACAGAGAAATTCCTTCAGTAGACTAAGAGCCTGTCTGAAATGGCTGAATCACAGACTTAGATTCAAATTCGAAAACCAGAACTAATGTTACATAAAAAATAAGTACATATTTATTAATATTTTATATATTTAATATTTTCTAAACCAAAATGGAATGTACACACCCTCATTTAAGTCACATTCACTGCTTCAAGGTTCCTTTCCTAATGTGTTGGACATATAATCATATCTTTTATCAAAAAGTTAGTGATGTGGAAACACACTTATGTAAATAAATGGACCTCTGTCATAATGGAGTTATCATTTTTACATCAGTCCATCATGCTTTTAGTCTCTGATACTGCAGGTTTATGATTCTTTAGCCACTGATCATTAGATAATGCGAGATACAATTCTGAGTAAATTCTTTTCTAAACTGCAGACAGAAAAGTGCTTTTAAAGGTTTTGACTATAACATTCCAGTTTAATCTCTCTGAGAGTGTGTGTTAACGTGTAAGAGTCCTGGAGGAGTGAGATATGAGTCAATGTGTAAATATTTCTGACAGCAAGAAAAAAGACATTTCTGACTGTTCACACACTATATTGCATATATATGATATAATTAGACAAAATGAGAGGATGCAAACAAAGGAGAGAAAATAGAGAGCGAGACAGAAATAACTGTGTGTCGCTCCAAGAGATGAGTTTGCCCACTGCCCACCACCAGCTGTCAGATGTGAAAATTGTTTCTGAGAGTGAGAAACAGGGAAAGGGCTGGGAGAAGTGAGCGTGAGTGAGAGCGAGAGGGTTACCTGCTGATACTCCCAGCTGTCTGGAGTGAACACGCTTTCCCGGGTCTGCAGGGTCAAGTCCAGGCGAGGAATGGCATGGCATAACCGTACCCATATCGATGGGGCATAGTTGGGGACAGTTGCTATGGCTGCCATGACTGCAGTAAATCACCTCTGTCTTTCTCAAATGTCTGTAATGGTTGAGAAACATTTGGTTATTAATAGGTAGAGTAAGTAATTTCTGAGAAACGCTGTTAAAAGTGGATCGGACTGAGCACCACAACACATTTGTAGCCAATCAGCAGTAGGGGGGTGATGGGGGTGGGGAGAGAGTAAGCAAGAGATGACTGAGAGACATTACAAAAGAGAAAAGGCAAGAGGAATATCACTGGAAAAAGATTGGAAACATTAGAAAAGCTTTCCAGCGCTGGAGAAACCTTTGCAGGAAGGCTGCTTAGTAATATTGAGTAACATTGGTTTTGCTATGTTTTACGCTGTTATTGTAATGTTAGCTATAGTAACAGCATAGTTTTGAGAGTCTGTTTCCATCCACTTGCTTTTATGTGCATTTTGGGACATTGCATCAAACTGCAGGACAGAAACGGCAAGATGCGGATAAATTGTAAAAATGTGCATTAAAAACGTATGCGCTCGTTGAAGGAAATAAGAAAACATGCGCATAAACTACAATTGAAACACACTAAAATAAATTCCTCGATGTGCATCACAAAATCATGTGACTTGATTTGCATGATGGGACAGCAGAACTGGACTAACCAGCAGACCTATCTCGTCGCACAGCATCGGAAATGCTGTTTTGGTTGTTCTGAAATGCCTGAGCAAAATCTGTCGTCAGAGTGGTTCGCTATAATTCCCACCCGGAACTATCTTACACAACTGCATTTCCAAACAGCAGCATCTGCCTCCAAAAGCGAGATAACACGTTTATTGCGTTTCGCCTGCGCTCTGAGACGCAAGTAATTTATTATATATGAAAATGATTATATGCAATGGCTTCTCCTACTTTTCTTAGTGATATTTAGTGCCAGTTTATCAGGAAGTGATTTTCGACTCACTGGATGCTTTATTTGCAAATGTTTTATGCGATATAAAATTTGCAACTTTGGAGGGAAACATAGCTATTATTTGTCTAACAACAGACTCTTGCTTGTATATACTTGTGTACTGTATGCTTTTTTTTGTTCTTCCTTGTCGTTCGTTTGTCATCTTCTCTTTATTTTTCACGTAGCATTATTTTGCATTGCGTGTTCATGCATTTTGGTGGTGGAACAATGTAGGGAGGGGTGTGTTTGTTTGGGCTGATTTTAAATACTAACAGTGCTTTAAGAGAAAACACCAAGATTGGACTGTGAGCCAGCTATATAATAGAGTGCCCCAGGGATGACGCGTTTTTGTAGGCCAACCCAGAAGTTAGCGGCGCACGGGTTCCCTCGATCGAAAGCCTATGCATTTTTCCCATAGACTTTTGGAAAATCGCAGAAAATAAGCTCTTTGTTTAACAAAGGGTTGTGACACTTACACGTTTTGTCTATCAAGATAATCTTTACAAGTTAACACAACATTTATAGATTTTGAAGCCTAAATAAAGTCGTCAGATATAAAAAGCTAACAGTAGGCTATTAACAGACTACAGCACACCATGGTCGTGGATCAACGTCACCACCACCAAGCTTCCTCAAACTTTATTTAGAAAGCAACTTTATTTAAAAACATGCTCACTGATTATGATCTGTGCTGTTATGAATACTTATCCACTTTCATGAGAAATGCTGTCCAAATGTCCCATTTTTAATGATGACATCTGAAGTGCCCGCCAAAGGAAGTAGTCCATTTTAGCAGCTTGTTAGCAACCGCCGTTTTTAAGACACAATAAAGGTTTGTTTTATGGTGTGTTTTATGTCATAGATCAAAATGTGAAAGTATTTAGAGGCTTTGTTAACCACAGACCTTATTTCAGGAGATTTAGCAAAAACCCATTCAAAAAACCCATTGACTTGACGGCGTTGGAACCGGAAGTCCTAAAATGCTAACTCGCTTCCGGGTTTTGCCTACAAAAATGCGTCATTTCTGAGGCACTTTATACATCACTTACAGGGGTGTGTGTGTGTGTGTGTGTTTTTTTTTTTTTTTTATTAAAACAGATTTGAACTTTTTTACTTTTATTTATATATATATATATAAATGTTGCATTAAAATCTCAGAAACTTATTTCAATATTTATTGAAATTGATTTCTATATTATATTATATACTGATTTATTTTTAAGTATATTATTTTGTAAATTTGTGTATTGGGTATATATTATGTATATATGAAATTGAAGTTGCGAGTTTTTCTTCCCTAATGTGACGTGTATCCGAGTGAAGTGGCTTCTCGAATAAGGAAAAAAAAAAAGGTAGGGCGGGGCTTGATTTTGTTGATCAGGAATTTATTGGATAGTTGTGGTTTGCTATTGCTGTGATGTAATGTGAGTGACAGGTTGTCCTGCCCTGTCACCAGTAGTCATCAGAGAAAAGAAGAGAAGAGATGTCGCTGCGAGAGGGAGGGGAATTTGATTAAAGATCACAAGGGCAAGTGAAATTTTTATTTTTTTTTTTAAATAATGATGTGCACAGATAAATCATTTTGAATAAACAATGCATGCAATATTCTATAAAAGAAGAGTTCATTTTGATTTCATGGTGACTTTCATTCTGTATATTATATGTGTTATGTTGACCTGTGAATAACTGGAGAGTGTGGACCACACTTTTTCACTCTTCATTACACTTGTGTATAAGGTTGAATGAAAATGAAATGATTTGATTTATTTGATTTTTATCTTTTGATGTGGGAAAAAAGGATGAAAATCATTTAAATGTCAAAGACTCCAGACAAACCAGAGCAAGAAGGAGGAGAATGTAGCAAAGAGGAAATAACATGAGAAACGGAAATATGGAAATAACATGAGAAACAAGGAATAGGTTGAAAGTAGGTTAAGAATATACACACACACACACACACACACACACACACACAAATTTTTCATTACCAGGACTGAGATCCACTGGGAAAAAACATGGATTAAGCGATTAGATCATCAATGTTAAAAGAAGAGCTTTCTAAGAGGACACTTTAGCAACCATTAGATCTCGATACATGTGAAAAATCATTATGGGGTTTTGTGGGGCTACACACTGCAAAATCATACCTTCTAATATCATTATTACTTCATCAGACATTTACAAAATAATTATGACCTCATCTGAGGCTATACATTTTGAAATCTTATTCTCAAGATGGGAAAAATCATTATGACATCATCAGGGTCTTTACATTGATTTAAATTATGACCTCATGATCCTACATTCTAAAATCATAATGACTTCATCAGATTCTGTATACAAATGTCCGTAATAACTCATCATTGACCAAATATTCCTTAATTTATTTTTATGGGATCTACATAGGATGCATTCCAATAACTTTATAACTGGAATTTCATTTATAATCAAATGCAATACTTTTCAACACCATTATTCAAGAGGGGAATATACTGCACTAAAATGATTATGACCTGGATAGGTTTTATGCTTTTAAACATCACTATGACATAATAAGGGGCCAATCTATTGTAATTTATGGACTGACTGTGAGCTCTAGTCTAAAAAGTTCAAACTTTAATTTGCTTATTAATTTGTGCTATAACTCACTAAAAACAGATAATCAATACAGATACTTTGTGCAATTTCTGCACCACTCCCTGTCCTGCATTATTTGGACAAACAGCCAACCCTGTCTCAGAATCACACAATTGTCTATAGACTTTTGGTTAACAGAAACCTTCCAAAAAGTCATATGTCTGTCTATCATATGCATCTGACCGCTTAATCCCACCAAAACAGTCCACATCTCACATCACTAAATTAAAAAGAAACTGCAGGTTCCATCACATGGGTCAAGACAATAAGCTGGTGAATTGTGGTATGGTTGGTGCAGCATTATCACAAATGTCCTCTTCTAAATGCAAATAAAAGCCAAATTAATGTGAAACTCATGTGTTATGGAATGGTTCGACATGCAGACTGTGACTCAGACTGGAATGCTAGCACATCTGAACATGATGCATTCTGTCAGCTTGTTATAAGGATGGTTCGCATTGCATAACGCAAGGAAAATAATGAGAGGTAGGAAATGGAGCAAGGAAGAAAACATTTGTGCAGAACAATAGAGGGACAAAACATCTTCCATCTTTTTTTCATTCTTTTCTATTCTGGATTGAATAATGCTTAATGTTTTCACTCTTAAGCATCACTATAATTAACCACAACAGAAGTATGCAAAATAAAAAAAAACAAAAATGGTTTCTAGGATTAATAATGATGTCAAGGCCAAGGGTTTGCCATCAAAAATAAGACATTTTAATCTCAATGAAACTTTTTTCCCACTTCATATAGGCGGAAGCATTCTTCTTTGGTTTAGCTCTATAACATTTCATGAGCAATAAACCATAAAAATGATATTTTCACATAGTGACATGAGTATAATAATTATATATTTATATGTGTATTCTAAAAATTGTGTCATGTCCTTGTAATAGTATTTTTCCACCATAAATGTAACATCTGAAGTAGGGTTACACTGAATATTTGGTCAGTGTTGTTAATTCAGTAGTCTGATTTAATACTGATCTTTGATCACTAGGACTGAACTATGCAATCAATCAATCAATCAATAAAGCATTTTAATTATTACTAATAACCTCCATCAATATCCAAAGCCTTGAATGTCTCTTTAAAGTAATAAATCTGAAATAATTGTCCAATAAAAGACCAATGATAAGGGTATGACAGCATTAACATTTAAAAGCGCTATTATAATACTTTGAGATAATTACTGCTCACAGTGTTGATTATATATATATATATATATATATATATATATATATATATTATATAATCACTGAAAGCACTGAAAAATGTCCACTAAAGCAGAAAAAGAATATATATATATATATATATATATATATATATATATATATATATATATATATATATATATATTCTTTTTCTGCTTTAGTGGACATTTTTCAGTGCTGCTGTGCTTCAGAACTGATAGATGGCCCAAAGGAGGGTCCAAAGGAAGTTCATAAAGGTCACTGGGGGGCATTGTTTGTGTTTGTATTCAGTTGTGTTTAGTGTCGATAGCTAAAGGAGCTTATTATGAAGGTATTTATAAATTTGCAATAATCCACACAACAGAATGGATCCTAATCAAACAGGTATTGATGAAACCTTCAAAATAACCAGAAACAAAATAGGCCAGAACTGATTGATTGCACTTATGTGAGTTGACCCGATGCGATACCAATCGATCTCATACTCTCTGACTGACTTTACTTGTTTATGGCAATAATATCCAACCACACCAGCGCTTTGTCTGGGCGCCAGGACAAATTACGAGGATCTTTTGTTTGAATGGACTCATGATTCCCTCGCATAATAAAAAAACTGTCATACATTTTCGCACAGACCAATTGACACGGCAAATTAACCGCACAGCAGGCTATAAAATTTTATATTGCACATTTTAAAAGGGTTGCCCACCTTAATTTGCAGCAGCCTAATGTGGTGTTTCCACGTCTCTCACGCTCGTGTGATTTTGTTTGCGATTAGATGCTATTACTGAGACCGCCGAGCGTTAAAACGGTTTGCATCCTGAGTGATGAGATCTGTATTGGGCTTCAAGAGAAAACTACAGTATTTTCAGTTCCAGTGTGCGCCCGGTCTTTGTGCTCGCGGATAGATGGGAAACAGGTCTTCAGAGAGAGAGGCGAGAATCCCTGAGGGGATTTTTAAGAGAGAGATGACTCCTTCAAATCCCGACGCCTATCCGTCAGTTTCACTCTTTATTTGAAATCCGCTGAGAACTTGAATCACCGTCCACAGTCGCGCGAAAAGACGCCCAGACTCATTAAAATGAAAAAACGAAAAAACTTCAGAAATTAATTGTTCTCAGTCAGAATTCGCGGTAAAATAATCCACAACTATGTCGTCGATGTCGTTTCCACACTAAATAAATGTTCAGTCTGCAGAAATAGCAAATCCATAACATCCAGGGCAAATTAAATCCATCCAGAGTGTGCTCGTTTAAAATACTAACTATGGCTATTAAAAATATGCTATTATTTTTTTGGAGGGGGATTTGAAAATGGTGAATTTATTTTAATTGTCCCATTTTAAAACTCAATACAGTCTAATTTAAGTAAGGTGAATGACAGAAAAAAAAAAATGGTGTGGTCCTGAGGGTCCCAATGATCAGGACTGAACTTGTGTGTCTCTCTTTCTCTCTCTCTCTCCCTCTCTCTCTCTCTGTGGGTGTTTGTGTGCAAGAGACAAAAAGAGATGGAGGGATTTACACATGTACTGTATTTAGAGTGCACAACAACACATAATGACAGTGACTAGAGAAAGGTGATTGATTGTGAGAAAACCCACATAGGCTATTCAATATACAAAGAGTCGAAGAGTAAAAAAAAATGGTTTTGCAAATGTAATCTGATCAGTTTAGCATAAACTCTCAGGGAATTCCCGAAAATTATTATAATTTTTTGAGGCACTCATTTACCACAAATTAGGATGGGCATTGAAAGAAAGGGTTGAAGGGATGCTAGACTCTTGGTGGCCCGGGAGGTTTAACCGAGATAGGGGGATTAAAAAATACAATGAAAACAACAGATCGAGCGAGGGATGGAGAGATGGGTATTTGTGTGCCAAGGGAGTATGGGGGGGTATGTGAATGCATGAGAGAGGGAGGGTGGTGTTGGTTTTTCTGTGTCACTGAAAGAGAAAGCGAGTGAGGATGGGGGAAGGGTGGTAGACGAGCACAAAAGGGAAGGATGGAGAGACTGCACAAGCATTTATATATCATGTGTAGTGTGCATGTATCTAGGAGGAAAGAGAAAATCATGTTATGTATGCAAGACTTCCTCACGGACATCTCAGACAGAGCTGCTACTGTATCACGCACACACGCAAGAAAAAAATATTCATAAAATGCGTCACTTAGTTTCGATTTTTTTTCTTGGTTTGGACATTATAGGTCTCAAGACATTCTAGGGGCTAAATGTACAGATGTTCTGCAGTTGTTTGTTTGATCTTGAATAATTGAGAGCTTGTGCTATAAAAACACAGCTGAAATACATGGAGTATTACTTATTTATATGCAGACCACTTTCAATGAAAAAAAAGCAAAAAAACACTTGCCCTGCACGTCCATTTCAGCCAATTTAGCTGAATGCTGTATGTCTTTACTTAAGAGAGGGTTAGGAAATGCACACGCAAACCTCAAGTAAGGGAAGGCCTTGTTATATTTGTACAGAAAGCTACAATAAAATAAAAATGAACAGTGTCAAATTCAAGTGTCAAAACTATTCGGCTCTTTGGCCATTCAATTCAATTTTGCTTCTGCATTGAAATATGACTACTGTACATAAATCAAGATACTAACAAATGGAATATGGTTGTCAGCTTTGTATTTGAGTCCTTAAAGGGTTAGTTCACCCAAAAATGAAATTCCTGTCATTAATTACTCACCCTCATGTTAGTCAACATCCGTAAGACATTTGTTCATCTTCGGAATACAAATTAAGATATTTTTGATGAAATCCGAGAAGTTTCCGAGTCATTAATGACAACGTTTTCATTTTTGGGTGAACTAACCCTTTAATGCTATAAAGCGACGAGAATACTTTTTTTGTACAAAAACAAAACAAAAATAACGACTTCATTCAACAATTTCGTCTGCTGCTCACGTGAACAGCGGTGGCCAATACTGAGCTGCCGTTCTGACGTAGAAGACGGAAGCACTGCGCTGTCTGTACAACGTGAACAGCATAGGAGACTGACGGGAGAGATGAAACTGTTGAACAGTCATTATTTTTGTTTTGTTCTGCGCACAAAAAGTTTTCTCGTGGCTTTATAACATTAAATTGTTAGTTCACCCAAAAATGAAAATTTTGTCATTAATGACTCACCCTCATGTTGTTAAAAACCCGTAAGACCTCCGTTCATCTTCGGAACACAGTTTAAGATATTTTAGATTTAGTCCAAGAGCTTTCTGTCCCTCCATTGAAAATGTATGTACAGTATACTGTCCAGAAAGGTAATAAAAACATCATCAAAGTAGTCCATGTGACATCAGTGGGTTAGTTTGAAGTTTTTGAAGCATCGAAAATACATTTTGGTCCAAAAATAACAAAAACTACGACTTTATTCAGCATTGTCTTCTCTTCCGGAATGCTTTCCATTGAACTGATTCCATTGAATCCTTTCATCTGTCGGCATTGGTAATGCACTTTTACATCGTCGTGGTTGTTTTTGGCGATTAGGACATCCGCGACATGCACACTTACACATAATTTAAAAAAAATATAGCAATACCAAAATACAAACAATGTAGAATAGCTTGAATACATCATGCGTTTCCCTCAGACTGTAAACGAAGCTCGGGAGCACCGGATAACACGTCAGCAGCGTCTTACGTCAGCAGCGTAAACTGCTTGAACCACACTCCGGAGCACAAGGGGGCGGTAATGCACCAATAAGCTGGATGCCAAAACAAAACAGGAAAGAAGAAGAAGAAGCGGAGTCGTGAATGCGGATTGACAACAGAATACAATGCTGAATAAAGTCGTGGTTTTTGTTATTTTTGGACCAAAATGTATTTTCGATGCTTCAAAATGTCGCGGATGTCCTAATCGCCAAAAACAACCACAGCGACGTAAAAGTGCATTACCAACGCCGACAGATGAAAGGATTCAATGGAATCAATTCAATGGAAAGCATTCCGGAAGAGAAGACAATGCTGAATAAAGTCGTGGTTTTTGTTATTTTTGGACCAAAATGTATTTTCGATGCTTCAACAAATTCTAACTAACCCACTGATGTCACATGGACTACTTTGATGATGTTTTTATTACCTTTCTGGACATTGACAGTCTACCGTACATACATTTTCAATGGAGGGACAGAAAGCTCTTGGACTAAATCTAAAATATCTTAAACTGTGTTCCGAAGATGAACGGAGGTCTTACGGGTTTGGAACGACATGAGGGTGAGTCATTAATGACAACATTTTCATTTTTGGGTGAACTAACCCTTTAAGGTTAAACCACTATAGTCACATTGACTATTTTAATGATGCCTTTACTACTTATCTGGACCTTGAATGTGGTAAATATGTTGCTGTCTATGGGGGATAAAAAAACTTCTCAGATTTCATCAAAAATATCATAATTTAAGTTCTGAAGATGAATGAAGGTCTTACAGGTTTGGAATGACATGAGGGTGAGTACTTAATGACAGAATTTTTATTTTTGGGTGAACTAACCCTTTAATATGGTTACGTTCACACACAGTTGAACCCTTTAAGTGTTTATATTCTATAGTGTTTGGTACAACTGCATTGATTCTATAGCCGAACTCACACACGTAAATTTTCAGGGCTCACATACACATTCTCGGAAAACCTGTGCTGTGTGAAGTGTGAGAGAGCTGCTCTGCTAAGGGCTTTTGTGTGTGGTTTTGCTTTCAGTTACTTATAGCGTCAGAGATATGAGCTGTGTGTCATCTGAATGTTCTCTACCGGAGCCGCTCCTGTCAGTTTTGTGTTCTATACACGACTCAAATGCTGTGTCATGTGCGAGACACTGTAAAGGGCCTGAGACGCAAGTGCAATGGTTAGGTTAAAAGCATCTGGCTAACGAGTGATTACACTGAAGCTTCTGTCGATTAATGAAGATCTGACGGATGAACTCGCGGCTCAGTTGGACACTTGTCGTGCCAAAAGTGATGAGGCTTTTTAGTTTTATGGATGTCGCCATATTACTTTGGTCACTGTCACTATGGTAACAGAATGGCTTGACTCTTGTTGCACGTTCATACAGATAGTATTCTAGATGCTACTATAAGTTGTATAGATGCTACACATTTCGTGACTCCTGTAAGTAAATGCTCTTAAATTTCCAAAAAATTGACAGTGTGATCATAGCCATACAGAACGTTCAGTGTATCTATTGCTTGTATTGTGGAAATTTGATTGAGTTTGTGAAGAGAAAAAAAATAAAGACCAGTCTCTGCTTTTCCCACTGCAACAGAAATAATTTAGAAATTAATTTTATTATTATTAAATTTTTGGATGTAGTTATTTAATGAGCATCATGTCTGACTTTAGATACATAGCCAGGCACTTTTACACATTGGGCAGCTGCACAGCACATACAACCTGATAGAAACCGTTCTCTGTCTTTGTATGATTATTCACACAAAGATAGAGTTTATTTACTTCTAGCTTGCCAAAGTTTACATCTTTGGCCAGTTTAACAGCCCCTATTCCTTCAAACATCTTGTCTGTCATGGGCTCCTGTGCTTTGGCCAGGGTGAGATGGTACGAAGGGCATCGGGAATGGCGGTGAAGCCAGCCCTTCTCCTTGAAGGCTTCTTGGAGAGGGGAATTCAGGCTCTGGACATCTGACAGGGGTTGTGGGGTCACATGAAGAACAGTCCCATTAAAGTGCCTTAGTTTTGGTGTGAAAGACACAGATATAGGGGGTTTGTGGGAGTTTCCGACTGTGGTACGCAGGAGCTCAGCAGCAGCACTGACTTCCTCTGGGCCACTGAGAACAAGCAAAGAGAGAGTGACGTGTAAAGTTGCAGGGTTCACCCACAGCGGCTCTGACTGAGGGACGTGGGAGAGAACCTTCTTCTGAACGCGCTGGAAAGCCTGGAGAGCAGCGGGAGAGTCCACGCGGAAGCAGATGAAGTGAGTGGGCTTGCGTGGTGGCGGACGTCTCGACTGTGGTTGAAGCTGAACCTGCTCTGATTCTGGACCACTCACTCCATCCCAGCTGCTCTTCCATTCTTCCACTATTTCAGCCTGTTCTTCTTTCTGAGTGATGGACAGCTCCTCTGCCAAATGATTCAAACGGCGATCTTCAGTAGCAGCCATCTTTTTGTTTTCTGGTGTTGATTCTTGTTGCAATAGTAAGATGTCATCACTGGCTCCTTCTTCAGCATTTTCGGCAAATGAATGATCTATGGCATCTTCCTGCTCTTCAGTTGCTTGCTCTAGGTCATTTGAAACACCGGCTGTGTTTGTGGTCTCTTCATGCTGTACAGTGTCTGGTGTTAAATTTTCTGAGAATTTAATAATTTCAATATATTACTATCAAGAAAAATAATATAATAGTGTATTAAAAATACAATAAAGTTATTACATCATATAACAAAATAATATATAAAATAATACTGAAATACACTTACAGTTCAGTGGCATGATGCTAGACTAATTAAAAATGACATGTTTTTAATTTCTGTGTTAAAATTCATTGGGATATATTTTTGGAGGCATAAAGTTTTGATATCATAATGAAGAAAAAAATAATTCTTGAAAATAAAACCTTATTAAGTTGTTTGGCATATTCTTTTATTATTTCAGTTATTATTTCAGAGTTAGTTCACCCAAAAATGAAAATTATGTCATTTATTACTCATGTCATTCCACACCTGTAAGACGAATTCCTTCATCTTTGGAACACAAATTAAGATATTTTTGATAAAATCCGTTGGTTCAGTGAGGCCTCCGTTGTCAGCAGATGCCCAGAAAGCTACTAAAAACATATTTAAAACATATTTTTTTGTGCGTGAAATTTTTTTTTTATATAGATTAATACTTAAAAATGTATAATAAACAATATCTAGCGATTTCAAAACACTGCTTTATGAAGCTGCGAAGCTTTACGAATCTTTTGTTTCGAATCAGTGGTTCAGAGCGTGTATCAAACTGCCAGAGTCACGTCAACTATTGAAATATCAAAACACTTCTGACGTAACGAAGCCTCGTTTACTGAAATCATGTGATTTTGACGCTCTGAACCACTGACTTGAAACAAGATTCGTAAGCTCATGAAGCAGTGTGTTGAAAGATATTGTTGAATAAAGTCGTTATTTCGGGGGTTTTCTTGTCCCTTTATAATATTAAGGTTGAACCACTGTCGTCACATGAACTGTTTTAAATATGTTTTTAGTAGCTTTCTGGGCATTGAAAAAGGAAATAATCTTGCATCAGAATCTGACCATCAGATTTTATCAAAAATATCTTAATTTGTGTTCCGAAGATGAACGAAGGTTTTACGGGTGTGGAACGACATGAGGGTGAGTAATAAATGACAGAATTTTAATTTTTGGGTCAACTAACCCTTTAAGCATTATTATTACTGTTATTATTTTTTTTTCTGTTATTGTTATGTTTCGCTGCTTATTAATATTTGAAAAACTGCTGAAACTGAAACAAAGTCAAGTGGTGCGATCAAAAATAAAATGGTCCAACTAACAGTCATTACATTGAAACTTTTCTTGAAAATGGTATAAAAGTTATTCATAACCATAAGAAACTGACATAAATACAAAGACGTCTCTTAAAACTTGGCACATATGTTTTAAACTTTGTTTTTTTTACTGGACTTTGTGTGTGTGTGTATATGTGTGTGGACATTCTTATATGGCATTGACCCATTGACCTGGACAATGCAGAACAAAATACTGGTGAATAGATGTCTAGCATGAGGTTACTTCGCTAGTTGAGTCTCCACCATCCAGAATGACTGACAGACCTGTGAGACAGTCGACATCTGTCTCCGAAATGACATCTGCCCAAGAGCCTGTTTCCAGGGCCAAAATAATCGTAGGGACTTTAAGCAACAGCTGCTGATGGGATGGCAATGCCGTTCTGCCATTCTATTGCGCATGCATGACTTTAACTTCTACTTTGTAATGTTCTACTGTACCGGTGCGTCTACTACCAGAGAATAGCTGATTTGCTGTAGTCATCATTAATACGTGACAGATTAGATAAGTAAATGTTATGTTTTATGGTTATGTGCCATTTTAATTGTATCTGTATATAATTTAATGCCAAAAGCAATCCTGCTCTTGCTTTTTTATGACATGATGATTTTATGAAATGAATAGTCACGCCATCCTTTTTGTTGTTGTGATTTTTGTTTTCTTTGGCTACAGCAGTTAACAGTTTACTTCCATTTGCCGATTTACTTCCATTTGCCATTTACTTCCAGCTGTTACTTAAAGTCCCTACTGTCATTCACCTTGCTGCTGATCCTCACTGCCAAAAGGTGGCAAAATAGTCTGCCCAGTGGAGCCGAACACCCTGTCAGTGCGACTGTCTCTATCCCACACCCGCTGGCCTTTGTAGCTGAAGTACTGGATCCTATGACGAGGGAGAGCCAGCTCCTCAGAGAAGTCACAGTCAACCACCTAATGAGTAACAAATGAGTGTTAAGGCTGGTTATGACCATACATGATAATGAACCATATTGGAACTGATGTAATGTAACACACCTGAGTGTCCCATGCAAAGTCAGAGAATGGACGTTCCAGCACCCCAAGGAAGCGGTCCAGGTGACCAACTATAAAATCACCTGGGTCCACTGAGGAGTCCCATATAATTCTGGAGATGACATCATCGGCTGTACGCATGCGTGGCTTCTTCTTACACCCTGAGACAGACAGGCATCTATTTGTCATCATAAAGAGTGAATTTGGAAGGTAAAGTGCGCTTGCACTTCATCACTAAATCTATCATCACACCTTCTTTCTCAGTCTTTATATGCTGCTTTTCTGCATTCATCTTTTTTCTATTTCTTCGGTTCTTGCTCTGCTTTTCTGTGACGGCTGTATCATCTTCCTCTGAGTGTGTGGTTTGAGGGACATCAAGCATACTGTGAAGTCAGGAAAGAGCAATGCATTATTTATCCACAAAGCTTCAATGACTATTCAGATTTTACATATTTTAGAGCAGCTATAAGACACTGTGCCAACTGCTGTTTAAATGAAAATATACAGATAATATATCGTGTCTAGCATGAGGTTAGTTCGCTAGTTGAATCTCTACCATCCAGAGTGCTTGACAGACCTGTGAGACAGTCGACATCTGTCACCGAAATGACATCTGCCCAAGAGGAAGTGCTGGCAAATGTTTCGGCTACTTTCTTGTTTCATCTCATCTGGTATGAAGGGAAATGGAAGAAAAAGTTCAGTAAAATTATTCACATAGCAACTTGAATATACAGAAGTATAAATACATTCATGCACTGACTGATAACACAAGATAAGGTTAATCTTTAACTATTTGGACAATAGAAGTTAAGTTCTCCCAGAACAGGATGTAGCGCCACTATGAAGTAGTGTAAATGGTGACAAACAGGCAAGTTTACGAGGAACAGAATAAACGTCTGAGGCAAATGTCTGTTTCAATGCAGCATGTTTGAACTCATGTCTTCAACTCCACCCACCACCTACACTTTTACACACCTGTTGTAGAACAATAAACAAACACACTACCTTTCAAAAGTTGGGTGTCAGTATGATTTTTTTTTTTAAAGAAAGAAAGAAAGAAAGAAATTAATAATTCAACAAGGACAAATTAAAATGATCAAAAGTGACAAAAGACTTTTACAATGTTACAAAAGATTTATATTTCAAATAAATGCTGTTCTTTTGAACATTCTATTCATTAAAGAATCTTGAAATAGTAATATATTAATAAGAAATGTTTCTTGAGCAGCAAATCAACATATTAGAATGATTTCTGAAGGATCATGTGACACTGAAGACTGGAGTAATGATGCTGAAAATTCAGTTTGCTGTCACAGGAATTATTATGAATTATTTTTAATTGTAATATTATTTCACAATATTACTTTATTTTTGATCAAATAAATGCAGCCTTGGTGAGCATAAGAGACTTCTTTCAAAAACAATGATCTTACAAACCCCAATAGTAGAAGAACAATAGTATCTGAACAACTTTTACCTGAAAGGTTGGTACAAACTACAACCTAAATCTCCCCATGAAACTACAAATGACAATTTGGGTGCCTCAACACAGCACAAATGTCCCTTTTGAATGCTTTTGGACGAGGAAGTTTCAACTGAAAATAGCACAATAATGGTTTGCAGTCCCTGTAAGTGCTCTTAGGACTGACTAGTGCTGCAGAAGCAGACCTCTCTTTGTGAAATTTACATTCTCTACCCTGCACTTACAGTAAGCCTACCGCAATTTTGTACAAAACAAACCTATACTTGGCTAGAAATTATGGATAAATTATAAAGGCTTTTCACTGCCATCTTCAGGACATTTGCATTGCAGCCTCCGCCTCTCCTCTATTTGTTTTAGGCGGTGACCTATAAGTTTTATCAAAGTAGATCAATTTGTCATTTTCAGCTCATTTTGAAGAAATGTATTTTAAACTACTTAAAACGACAACAAATAATTTACTAGCACTAAAAACCATAAAATGCTAAATATAACATTGAGAATTACAAAATGTTTTTTATATTGTACATACTTAATTCCAGATGACAATGTGAGGTGTAAATAAACTTATGTCTTACCTATGTGGATTTGTCTGTCAGAATCCTCTGTGAGGTTTTCCTGAGTTCTCTCTTCCTCAAACTCCATATTTGACAGCTTCAACAGAGCTTCACTGAAACAGACACATTCAGAAATAATTTAGAAAGCAACTTAACCCCAATACATTTGCCATACTGTACTGTACTCGGTAAGACAAAATAATATTATGTCTTTCTGGCATAATAAATGAGAGCATGAACCATCCTACCTACCTCAAGTCACAAAGAATAAGACAACTAGGTTCGAAGTTGACTGGTCAGTGTTAATGTTAACCTGTACATGATGACAGCATCTGGTACAAATGACTCATAGCCTACATTCCTCGCGAACGATTTAACCAAATACATTACACGCCAATAAAGCAACGTAACTCAAAAATATATATACTTATGAACGTATTGTTTATATTGGTTGTAAAATTTACTGTACATTTTATAATATATTTATTTATTATTTTTAAGTCTACTTACTATGCTGCTAGGGCAATGTCCACAAACGCCCCTTCCGGTTTCAGGTCTTGGGTATTGTAGTTTTTCGCCAAAAGCATCATTAATGGGACGTCCGACTCATTTCCACGAATCGATTCTTTCGAACAGCTCTGACGCATATTAAATGCTCTATTTTTCCAATAGACATACACAGGCACATACTGCTGTGTATTCATGTTTCTGAAGTTTGATTAATAATAAATGTATTGTATTTTATCGTTTCATATTACACGCATAAAAAACATTAAACGTAATTTGCATTCACAATGAACAATACTAATTTACATATCTCGCCTGAAAGGGTTTTTGCATATTTTGAGTTTTTTTTTTACTCATATTTTGAGTAAAGTGAGTTGTTACCTCGAGAACCATTCGGACCGATTCAGTCCGATTCATGAGCGATACATTCAGAGCGGTTTTGTAAACCGGTTCAACTGAATCATCGAAAAGATCCGATTCTACATAAGATTCTTTCAGGGATAAAGGCATTCAGCGGATTACGGAAGAGCCCATAATTAATTATATCACTCGAAATAACAAACATATACATGGCACAACCATGTAACTACAACAGAAAAACGTATTAGTGGATTATTTGGGCTGTAAAGTACCGATGACCGTGCAGTGAGAGACAAGAGCAGCTGTGTGAGTCACGCACACGTTGTTGTGATCTGAGCGCGTGACTTCCCATCACATGATGCATAAGACTCAAAAAGGATGGACCTAACAATGTAAACACAATAAAACTAATTATTACGATCGCATTTCAGCGATGATTTAGTAAACGTACGTCGTTGAGGATAGTGTGCCATTTATGTTTACTAGTTACATTGTAAGCAACATTGATAACCATGCAAAACCTGTAGATAGTTGCTATTGTCAATGCTCCATTACAATGTTTTGTTCTTGATAGTTTACTGGCACTACCAGTCGGCGCAATTGCTCTACCCATCTGATAAAGGTAAGGATATTTTAGGTGTTTTTTTTTTCTATATATAATTTTTGCTTGCATTTAGATTGAGCCAAGATACCATATGTGAATAAGGTAAAATTTAAACTAATATGTCACCATACTTCCCCAGTTGATCACAATACATTAAGACATTACATTTTGTATTACAGTTTTCCTAAAATGTTAAATGTCTAAATATTGAAATGAGACTGATTAAAAATGCCCTCATTTGCAAGAAAGAAATCTGAACATTGGATCTTGTTTCATTTTGTTGACATGCTAGAGTTGAAGGTTTTTACAGAAAGGATTTTGGGGATCAAAACTCCATAAATCAGAAAAAAAACACTATATTTTTAGGAATAAGATATTACATAAATCAGTCGAATGTATATATGAACAAACCCCTCTGTAAAAACCTTCAGAATACAGATAAAACAGGAAACGCAGTGTATGTACATGTTTCTGAAATGGAAACAGAAAATAATTTTGTGAAAACAGCCTTAAAATATATGTATTTTTTACATTTACAAACACAAATAGACAAAGTGTAATAAAATAAACACTTTTTAAATGTTTACTGCCATAGTCATCAGCATCCCTGTAACATTATACATTAGGCTAAATGTCTGTTTTGGTTTATAAACATCTCTAAAACTCACCCTCATTCTTACAAAGTACTGATAACATTGCTTATTCTCATATGAACTTTCTTTTTCCTTCAGATGAACGCTTTAGTCGCCCTTTGCCACTTCTGTGAGCTCCATGGCCCTCGTACGCTATTCTGTACAGAGGCCGTCCACCCTCCGTCCCCATCTCCTCCGCAGCCTGGTTCAGCCATTCCTGGTGACCGGGACCAAGAGGGCGACAGAGAGGGCGAAGGGCTCACCATGAGAGCCAACAGCTCTGCCACACAAAGAGCAGACATGTGTGAAGTAAGAGAGAAAGTATTTGTTACAGCCCAAATACAGTCATAATATAGTCTCTAATATAGTATAATATCTGTCCTTCTCTCACCAGGGCTGTCGCTCCCTACCTGCGTCTCACCCAGGCTTTGTGAGTGTGGACAGTGAGACAGGAATCCGCTATTTGAGTCACCAACATCCACGCCAGCCACAGCTCTTCAGTGTGGTGAGACAAGCATGTGTGCGCAGCCTCAGCTGTGAGGTATGTATACGCTTATGATAAATAATCTAACTTGATAAAAAAAACATTTATGTGAAATTTGTTATATTATCTGCTCTTGCAGGTTTGTCCTGGTCGGGAGGGGCCCATCTTCTTTGGAGATGAACAGCATGGATTCGTTTTTTCTCATACGTTTTTCATCAAAGACAGCCTAGCACGGGGTTTCCAGCGCTGGTACAGTATTGTCGTGGTAGCTATGGACAGGATCTACCTCATCAACTCCTGGCCTTTCCTGTTGCGCCACCTGCGGCTAACCATTCAGAGTCTACAGAACACAGCACTCAAGGTACTGGACTGCAGCACCACTTTAGCACCGTGATTGATGGAGTGCCTCTTGGAGTGATGAGTTGCTTGCAGTGTTGAAAATACAACATTTTGCTCTTGTTTGTTACCCTGCAGGTGTTTGACGGCGAGCAGGGTGTGTGTCCTCAGAGGGCTGTGCGTATGAACAGTGCCTTTTCTCCGGCAGTGTTCCCCCACCAGCGCAGCGGCAATGCAGCCCGCTCACTCACATCTCTAACCCAGCACCAAAACCTGTGGGCTAGTCTGCACTCCTCATTCAGCTGGTTCGTAAAACTGTATTCTGAATATTTTTGACTTTATAACACACAATGTTTCTTTATTTCACATAATTCTGATTTTTTTTGTTTCACAATTTCTTTATATATCACAATTGCAACTTAATTTCTCTTAATTTTGACTATATCTCAGAATTGGGGGCTCTTAGGGCTTTTCACACTTGAAATAGTTCGCCCTGGGTCATTCTAAACCCTGGATAAACGAGTCCTGGGTTATCTTGCTTCACATTTCACACTGCTCATTATTTACCCAGGGTTAACAATTAATCATGAGTATTCATTAGTTGACATTTCACATTGTACATTCCTAAACCATGGGTTAACATTGTTATTTGTATAATTGTTATTTTGCGGTGTCAGTGTCATTGGATAAACGCAGCACACGACCTGTTTACATAGCTCTGGCATTGCGCATACTCGTATTGCCGACTGTACTATCGAGTTTATATTGAATGGGTATTTCAGACTATAAAGGTAAGAATGAAATGGTCTCTTCTTCACTCAAATTGTCATGTTAAAAGCAGTGTTTAGAATGATAATAACCCGGGGTTAAGCACAGTGTGAAAAGCCCTCTTATGTCTCACAGTTGTGACTTTCTATTTCAAAATTGTGATTTATCTCACAATTGTCGCTTTTTATCTCACAATTCTGACTTGACGTCTCAGAATTTCGACTTTATATCTCACAATTATAACTTTATTTCTCACAATTGCAACTTTGTTTCTCACAATTGTAACTTTATATCTTACAAATTTATTTTTAAAATTAACTCACAATTGTGACTATAGCTAAAAATTGTGACTTTATATCACATTACAAGTTTATTTCTCATAATTGTGACTAATAAAAAAATAAAACCATCTCGAGATTAAAGTTGTTAAATTTAGAGAAAAAAGTTGAGATAAAATGTTGAAAATAAAGTCATTAAATTACGAGAAAAAAGTTGTTAAATTACGAGAACAAATTCGTTAAATTATGAGAAAAATGTCATTAAATTTTGAGAAAAAAGTTGAGATAAAATGTTGAGAATAAACTCATTAAATTACGAGAAAAAAGTCGTTAAATTATGAGAACAAATTCGTAATTTAATGAATTTGTTCTCGTAATTTAACGACTTTTTTCTTATAATTTAATCCGATTTATTTTTTTATTATCGCTTGGCCCTAATCCTCTTCCGTACATATCTCACAATTACAATATTATTTCTTTTAATTGTGACATTATAGCTCACAATTGTGACTTTTTAACTCACTATTCTTACTTTATTTCACATAATTGCTACTATTTCTCATAATTGTGACTTTATTTCTCACAACTGTGATTTTATATCTCACTATTACAACTTCTCATGAAGTATGAGATACTCTCATACTTGTGAATGCATTTCTCATAATTGTGACTGTATTTCTCACTTTTATAATTTTATATCTCACTATGTAACATTATTTCTTATTTAACACTTTATCTCACAGTTAACACTCTTTCAGTTATCATTCATATACCGGGCACAAAGGTTTAACATTAAGGGTTAGGAGTTTGGTCAGATCCCTATCCCTAAATGTGTATGAGCAATAGTAACAGTGATGCTTTCCTTGGCAAACACCACAGCGCAAACACATACACTTTTCTATTTTGTATTTTTTAAATTATAATAATTACTTAAGTTAATTATCTGTTCTTTAGGTTGCTGAAAGCTTGTGGCAGTCGATTGACCGAGAAGCTTTTAGAGGGAGCTCCCACAGAAGACACACTCGTTCTCATTGAAAGACAAACTGGTAAAATGAATACACTGAGTAAAAGAATTATGAAAAAACATTAAGAGAATGAAGATTGAAATTTTGTTGTGTTAAAAAATGTGATAAAATGTTATGTTTCTGTACACAGCTAGATTTTTTTTTTTTTGTATCACAAGGTACTATTGATTCTGTTGAAATATTTTAATTAGTGTTTCTACTAACAAATTGATTTTTCAGCTGTTAAACTGAATGTCTGGCCCACATTTTCCTTTTCCAACATTCTGTTCCTGAGACTGACAAACAAACAGCTCTCCAGTGATTGTCCAACTTTGTTCATCTTTTATAATTAGAATAATAGCAATGACTCGGCATATCCTGAGGTTTTACTGTAAATTTCAGCTTTCAAAAAGGTTCACAACAACATTGTTTATAATTCTCTCACAGAGCAAGAGGAAGAGATGAGTGCCTGGGATGGTGCTGAAGGGGGCGGATCTAACTCACAGCCCAGCCAATCAGAGAGTGTACAGGCGAAAGACTTTCAATTTGATGATGGAAGACAAGAGGACCTCATTGGGCCGAAGTTCAAATCATTGAGACATTTAAGACAGGTAAATGCATGTTTACTGTATTACCAACATTATTGTTTTTTAAAAAAACTATAAATATTAAATTTGACTATGCTGTATTGGATTAATTGGCAGGTCCTGGGTACCACAGATTTCAGACAGCTGACATGGCATGTTCTCATGGGAAACCAAGTCATATGGAGAGGTGCAGACCCTTGTCTTATCCAGTCAGCTTTCAATGTGCTAAAGGTCAGCTAAAAACCTATATTTACAATATTTCCATCACACTAATCAAGTGATTCCAGGTCTACACCATTAAAGTACATCTGTGTTATATGTATACACTACCAGTCAAAAGTTTGGACACCCTTGACTGAATTTGTTTCACACAAGTATCCTGAATTCAGATTTCTGACCATTTCACAGGCTTTGCTTCCAGTTGGATGTGTCCGAGCAGTTCCGTACAGTCCTCACTATGAGGAAGCATATCGATGTAACTTCCTTGGCCTTAGCCCAGATGTACCAATCCCAGCCCATGTCAGCTCTTCAGGTACTGTACTGTAAAAGAATGTGCTGTTTCTTAAATATTTCACTCCAAAACCTCTTTTGTATATTTTTGCTTGACACAGCTAGTTAATTTAACCTTCAGAAAACATACACCACATTAAAATAAACTTAAGATTCAAGCCCTGAGGGATTTGAGCCCCATTAACCTATTTTATTCTGATCCCATCCTTGTGGCGCTGCCGTATCTGAGATTTCTTGGGGTCAAACATACATGAAAAGTAACACTATGCATAAGTCACACTGAGAAATGGCAGCAGTGCTCTCGTAATCTGCATCCATCAAATACACTGTTTTTATAACATGATTGTATTTCATTTTAATCAAGACAAACACACATGGATGTAACAGAGGCCTCAAACAAAGTGTTTTGGTGTGTTCTTTGTCAGAATGTGATTTACATCGTATTTCTCAACTTCCGTGTGACTGTTTTCTTTCTAAACATAGTGAAATTGTTTCATAACTCAGTGTCAGGTTCATCTCAAAGTTGAGTATCCTAATTGTGTAACCCCTCTCCCTCTTTCTTTATCTCTCTCAATCTGTCTTCCAGAGTTTTCAGTACTGGTGGATGTACTTAACGTTGAGCGTGGTTGTGTAAATCCTGTTTCGGATGATGACATTCTCTCACTTTACCAGTTCAACATTAGCAGTGCCAACACGCAACCAACGGATAAAGGTAAACGCATGGACACATGTAGTATTGCCGTAGTCTACACATATTTACCGCTATTCAGACACACTATTTATTGCATTTTCCATTTGTACTCCTTCTATAATGGGTTTTTTCTTTCTCTCAGGTCCAACTCTGTTGAATAAGATCGAAGTGGCTCTTTCTAATGAGAATCTGTCAGTGGAGGTGGTCTCTCTCTGCCTGCTCTGTCTGAAAGAGGAGTGGATGAAGTAATTTACCATTTTTTTCTTTACATATACACGGAAGAGGATTAGGGCCAAGCAATAATAAAAAAAATAAAACCATTTTGAGATTAAAGTTGTTAACTTACGAGAAAAAACTTGTTAAATTTTGAGAAAAAAGTCGAGATAAAATGTTGAGAATAAACTCGTTAAATTACGAGAAAAGTTGTTAATTTAACGAATTTGTTCTCGTAATTTATGAGAAAAATGTCGTTAAATTTCAAGAAAAAAGTCGAGATAAAATGTTTAGAATAAACTCGTTAATTACGAGAAAAAACTCGTTAAATTTCGCGAAAAAAGTCGAGATAAAATTTTGAGAATAAAGTCATTAAATTACGAGAAAAAACTCGTTAAATTTCGAGAAAAAAGTCGAGATAAAATGTTGAGAATAAAGTCATTAAATTACGAGAAAAAATTTGTTAAATTTCGAGAACAAATTCATTAAATTATGAGAAAAATGTCGTTAAATTTTGAGAAAAAAAGTCGAGATAAAATGTTGAGAATAAACTCGTTAAATTTTGAGAAAAAAGTTATATAACGAGAAATTCATTAAAGTATGAGAACAATGACGTTAAATTTCGAGAAAGTCGAGATAAAATGTTGAGAATGAAGTCATTAAATTACGAGAAAAAAGTTGTTATATAACGAGAACAAATTCGTTAAATTATGAGAAAAATGTCGTTAAATTTTGAGAAAAAAGTTGAGAATAAAGTCATTAAATTACGAGAAAAAAGTTGTTAAATTACAAGAACAAATTCGTTAAATTATGAATTCTCATGATTTAACGATTTTTTTCTCTTTTATTTAGACTTTTTTCTCGAAATTTAACAACTTTAATCTCGAGATGGTTTTATTTTTTTATTAGTGCTTGGCCCTAATCCTCTTCCGTACATATTTACAATTTCTATTTCATTATAAAATATATCCCTTCAGAGTCATTAGAAACAGATGACAGTCTTTATTACAAACACAATATCCACTAATATATCCAAAATACTTGCCCAAGTGTACTTTCTTTTCATTTTGATTTATATCATTTTGTCTAATTTATTACTTTTCTATATATATTGTATGTGTATATTTACACTACTAGTTTTGATCAGTAAGATTTTGATAGAAGCCTGTTATGCTCACAAAGGCTGCATTTACTTTATTAAAAATACAGTAAAACAGTAATACTGTGAAATATTCCTACAATAACGGTTTTCTATTGTAATATAGTTTTAAAATATCACTTAGTCCAATGATGACAAAGCTGAATTTTTCATCAGCCATTACTACACAGTCTTCAGTGTCACATGACTCTTCAGAAATCATTCTAATATGCTGATTTGGTGCTCAAGAAACATTTATTATTATAATCACAGTTGAAAACAGTTTTGCTGCTTAATATTTTTGAGGAAAGCGAGATACATTTGGGATTCTTTGTACAATAGAAAGTTCAAAAGAACAGCATTTATTTGAAATAGAAATCTTTTGTATTATTGTAAATGTCTGTACTGCCACTTTTAATTAATTTAATGTTTCCTTGCTGAATAATTAATTTCTTTCAAAAAAACAAACTTTTAAATGACATCTAAAATGAAAACTACAGTTTAAATTTTTTGAATGAAATATGAAGTACTGTTACAGACACTTATATAAGACACTTTCCACAAATGGGTTCAAAATAGGACCTGAAATTTGGGATTTTTGCCTGTTCTCCTTTTTCCAGTAAATCTCCTTTTCCCTCTCTCTTATTCACTTACTCACTTCTTCCAAATTTCCTCTTTGAACTGTTTTCATCTTGTCTGTTTATTGTTCCCTTGCTAACCTTTTGTGCTTCCTCTCACCACATGCTCTTATTGCTCTCTCTGTTACAGCAAAGTAAAAGTGTTGTTTAAGTTCTCCAAAGTGGATGGCAGAGGTAAAGAGGACACTCAGAAGGTTTTAGCCCTGCTGGGGGCCACGGGGCCAGGAGAAGAGGACAATGTGCGTCTTCTTAAGTTTTGGATGACAGGACTCAGCAAGCTCTACAAGAGCCATCTGATGACAGCAGTCAGAGGTGGAGAGAGAACTCTGAGCCAGTGAGAAAGAGAGCGAGAGAGAGAGAGGGGAAGAAAGGGGACAATAGACTCATTGCTAAAGTTAGATGAAAAGAATGTGTGGGTGCGTGTCTCAATTACGGGAAAAGGGGGCCAAGCCTGAGAATGTGTTTTTCTGCATGGTACAGAGAGAAAGTAAAAGCTATCATTGTGATTGAAGCCTCAAAAACTTTTACTTAGACATGTGCATTTAAATGGAATGTTGTTTTACCGTCATGACTAGACATGTCCATTTTCTGTCGTTTTCACTATGTCTAATATTGCACATGGTCCACCGACTTCATGGGAACTAGGCAGAGTATCAATTTTCATGACACTGTTTTGTAATTCACGTCATCATCACATATCTCTGTTCAACTGTCTTGTCTGAGAGAAAATTTGTTTAATTAGCAGTTTTATTTATCCTTATTTGTTAACTTATTTTGAATAAATGGATTTTAACCTCACACATGCAAAATAAAAACCGTGTGCTTCTTGTAAATCAAAATGCTACTTACGTTTTTTTTTATTTTTTTTTATTTTTAATAAAGTACTGTAATTAATTAGTGCAATGTGATTACTCCAGCTACTGACGTCTAACGTGATCATCTCATAGTGAAGAATGTTCACATTTCTTTTGGAACACAAAACAATATATTTTAATAACTGTCTAAATGTTTTTTCTCCCCATGCAAAAAAAAAAAAAAAGTGTTGTTTTGGACCCCACTGACTTCCATTGTATGGACAAAAATAGTTAATGACATTATTATTAACTATAAAAATAATTTATAGTAACATTATTCAAAATATCTTTAAAGAGAGTCATACAGGTTTGGAACAACATGAGGCTAAGTAAATCATAACTTAAGTAAATCATTTAGGTGAACTGGCCCTTTAATTGCTGAGTTTCTGAAATATTTAGCAATCACCCTAAACCCATTACAGTTTTTACAACTTGTTTTAAAGTGCTTCAAGACCTCAAGTCATGTGATAAACTCTTCTAACATTTACCCTCAGCATAAGAGCCTCTTACATAAGGACACTCTAGTGTTTCACAGTTGTAAGAGCGTAACTGAAAGGATCAGGTTGTTTCCCTCTATATTAATGTACACAGTGCAGAGCAGAAGTGATACATCACTATACACATGAACACACACAGTATATATAAATATGTAGGTATCTTGGATGTACAAAATCATTTTAGATTTAAAAATTTGTAACAAGCCATCAATGCAGGTTAAATAAAATATGTATTTAGTCAAATGTGGTGTATAGGTGTAAAAGTCGCCCTGAGGAGGATTGCAAGATACTCTTTCCTGTCTGCACTGGTTGATTGACGGCCAAGTAGGAATTGCTGGATCATTGCCACGAGATTACTCACATAGATAATCATGAATTTATTTATTTCAGATTGTATAAGCTTTATGTCGCATCTCATTTTTATTTAGTTCACTCATTACAAACCGCACTCATTATGCACTAAGAACATTTTTTCTTTGATGCAATCTTTCATGCAACTGTATCTGAACCAAATGCACCACAAACAGACTGCTTTGTTTACATAAATGACAGCATAGTTGAATCTTCTCGCTTTATAGGCATCACATGCTTGTGTGACAGTGACTAATCTGGAATAGTATGAATCGCATAAACATGATGAAATATAACATCCTTTTATTGGAGACAAAGAAGCTTGTGTGCTTAGTCATCATTTCACCTGATGAGTTGTGGGATTGAGGGGGCAACAGACATGGATGTTTGAGTGGGGAGGAAGGAAATTAAAAACAGACTTCCAGAGTGCATGACTAAGCCCTGGAAAGGCCGTGCATTGAGTACTGATAAAGAGAGGAGAAGAGGGGGAGTGCATGCCGTTTAATGAGGTAAAGGGGTGGGGAGCGGGCAAAGAGATTGAACCACCAGGACTTTCACTTTCAGTGAGCAAACAGCCTCCACACGGTTTGCTCCTGCAGCCTAACAGATCAAACGCGCTGCTTGCCAATTGGAAATAAAAGCCTCAAAACAAAGGGATTTATAAAGGAAGAAGGAAAGTAAACAGAGGAAAAGAAACAGGAAACTATTATATTACAGGAAATAGAGGAATATTTTTGCTATCCATCAGAATCTTTGCTCCCAAAGAGGGGAATTGGGAATTTCCAAGTGGGATTGAGCCAGAGAGGGACAGAACTGAGAGCAGCTGTCAATGAGGGATCGAGGAGAAAGTGCAGCAGTAAGAGGAAGAGGAGACGTTGGTTAGTAGTCACGAAAAGAGGCAGCCGGGGAACCCACTGAGACTGAGATTCCTACACAACTTTTCTGCAACAATCTGTCGTGCACAAGGACTTGGTTAAGAAGAACATGGGGAATATGGGCCACATTGGCCGGTAGAAGCATGTCACCAACAGGTAACGT
Source organism: Chanodichthys erythropterus (assembly GCF_024489055.1). Lineage (NCBI taxonomy): Eukaryota > Metazoa > Chordata > Actinopteri > Cypriniformes > Xenocyprididae > Chanodichthys > Chanodichthys erythropterus. The sequence goes on along the minus strand of NC_090222.1, from coordinate 17,419,891 downwards.
GATTCGCGTGCAGCACCGACGAAGGTCCATCAATTGATGCGCGTAAATATTTTCAGACAGACAGTGTGTATGCTGTTTACAAGAGTACATAATGCGTAGTTTTAAATATCTTACGGATTTTAATACTCTGAACCCATATTATTTACCTTTGCCTTACAGTGCTGTTACTTCTATCAATATTGACTGTTCAAGGAAGTGGGTGTGATGATTTTATGAAGACGACGATCAGAAATCTGCAGGACACTATAAACACTGAAAGAACGAACGGATTCGTGAGTTTTGCCTTTAAAAATCTGCTCGTTTTTTATTAGAAAGTTCGCAATCTCATTTATCTGTCCCGTGTCATTTTGTAGGCTACTAACCTCATTGTTGTTCTGCGGTTTTGGTAACGTGTGAGAAGCCTGTGCAACTTAAAGTAGAGATCAAAGGATGCACAATTTGACATTTTATCTGTTGCAGCCACAAGTGTTTCCGAAGAACTACGTCGTGTCACACTATTTCAACGACAGCGCGCTGTGCAATGAGCCGGTAAGAATGACAGTTCAATACGGGTCAGTGAAGCGACGCTCTTTTCTGTGTGATCTAATTTAAATTGATTAGTTTTTTGTATTTTAATGGGGCCTACTATTAAAAATATACAGATATTGTAATTGTGGGAGATTGCAAATAAATAAATAAATCAAAAAAAAAATAAAAAAAAAAAAATGTTGACATAAGTAGTATGGCATCATCTTTTATTATAATTTCTTTTTAAAAAGCAGTGAAGTAATATTGTTTAAAATATTTTAGTACTGAAATTTTGTTTTTATAAAAACACTTCTTGTTTAGGACAGATTGAGTAACCATAAAGGGTTAGTTCATTATTTACTCACCCTCATGTCGTTCCACACCCATAAGAACTTCGCTCATCCTCGGGACAAAAGTTAAGATATTTTTGATGAAATCCGATGGCTCAGTGAGGCCTCCATTGCCAGCAAGATAATTAACGCTTTCAGATGCCAAGAAAGGTACTAAAAACATATTTAAAACAGTTCATGTGACTACATTGCTTCAACCTCAATATTATAACGCGACAAAAAAACAAAACAAAATAACGACTTTTCAACAATATCTAGTGATGGGCATTTTCAAAAAACTGCTTCATGAAGCTTCACAAATCTTTTGTTTCAAATCAGTGGTTCGGAGCGCCAAAGTCAAATGATTTCAGTAAATGAGGCTTCGTTACGTGTTTCAAAATGGTTTGTGTCACTTTGGCAGTTTTATATGTGCTCCGAACCACTATGTTTTAAAATTGTCCATTACTATATTGCTGAAAAGTTTTTTTAACTCCAACCGTTGCCGTCTGTCAGCCGTATAATGCGTGTCGATGGGAACACAATCTATAAGAGTCAAAAAAACAAGCATAGACAAATCCAAATTAAACCCTGCGGCTCGTGTTGATACACTGATGTCCTAAGACACGAAAAGATCGGTTTGTGCGAGAAACCGAACAGTATTTATATAATTTTTTACCTCTAAAACACTACAAAGTCCAATTGCCTTGAGCATCCGGTGTGTGAGGTCTGAAAATGCGCTCTGATGCTGGAAGTGATCTCTCGCGTGTCAATGTGTGCGAGGCATCACTTCCGGCGTCAGAGCGTGTTCAGACCTCACTAACCGGATGTAGAGGGAAGTTGGACATATTGGTGTATTAGAGGTAAAAAATTATATAAATACTGTTCAGTTTCTCACACAAACCGATCTTTTTGTGTCTTAGGACATCAGTGTGTCGTCATGAGTCGCAAGGTTTAATTTGGATTTGTCTGTGCATGTTTTTTTTTACTCTTATAGATTGTGTTCCCATTGACATGCATTATACGGCTGACAGACTGCAACAGTTGGAGTTAAAAATCATCATTTGTGTTCTACTGAAGAAACAAAGTCACCTACATCTTGGACGCCCTGGTGGTAAGCAGATAAACATCAAATTTTCATTTTTAGGTGAACTATCCCTTTAAGGTTGAACCTTTCTGGGCATCCGAAAGTGTTAATTAACTTGCAGGCAATGGAGGCCTCACTGCAGGGTGGCCAGGTTTTCACAACAAAACCTGCCCATTGCAACTCAAAACTAGCCCAATCGCATTTCACAAGGATCTCACAGTAAAAATCACTATCCGGGGGGTAAAATCTGCATTTTTGCTTCAACCTGCGGACATGAAAAACAACCTGCGACAACAGTGTAAAAGTAGCCCAATGCCTCACTGAGCCATCTGATTTAATCAAAAATATCGTAATTTGTGTTCTGAAGATTAATAAAGGTCTTATGGGTGTAGAATGACATGAGGGTGAGTAATAAATGATAGAATTTTTAATTTTGGTTGAACTAACCCTACAAGACACCATTATATTCATGACTAAAAAGGTACTTTGAAACATGTTTGACAAATTGTTTGACAGTAATGATTAAATTGTGTGGACTCTTGAAAATTAAGGTGAAAGAAAAGTAGGCTATTTATGTATTCTATGCTTGATGGTTACACCATATTACATTTTTAGTCATTTTGTGTCATTAAAAGAACACGTCACATGTTTTTAAAACTAGAATTTCTCCTGGTTTATCATCTCATCCATCCTAATTTTGCTCAAAAATACATCTGTTTTGTGTGTGTGAGTTTAGTGCTGTGTGTTCAGTGCTGCTGTGTTCCTGTCTAATTCTTGGAGTCAGCTCCTCCAGCACCTCAGTAGAGTTCACCTCAAATACAAGTTCATCAGTGAGCTGATTTACGAGCTGGACAACATAGCAAAAGTGGTATATATCATCATATACAATTATTTATTGAATCATACCATACTTCTTGCTGCTATACTGTTTTATCAGATGTTGCATCAGTAAGTTTTTCATTCGTGGTCATAGGCTTGACAGATTGTAGATCTGCATTACATCTTGAAGTCAGTGTTTTTTTTTTTATCTTTTTGGAAACAGAAATTCCCTGAACAGCCAGATCTTTATGACTTCCCATCTGTTCAGTCATCGCCTGAAGGACTTCTCTCCTTCACTTCATCCTTCTTCACACAATGGCTCAATTTGAATTGTGCTTTTGGAGAGCATCGCTGCATGTTCCCCACACCAAATGAAGAGGATCAAGAAAATCCAAAGGAGGAAGAGAATGTGGAGAATCGTGAACCGGTGAACGACCAACTGCCTGTGATAGAAGGAGAGATAAAGACAGAAAAACAGCTTGACCCTGGTCCGACCAACGGCTATCCTAAGACATGTTGCACTGGTTTCACTCACTGGAGCTTATCTTTTCTATGGATAACATCAAGTCTAATCTGGTGAAAGTCAAGAAATCTGTTTTAAATATGCCACAAAACTTGGCCAAAAGAAGGCTCCGCTTGGAAGAGCCTCTGTACTGTGCTGCCATGACTTTAAGTCAGTTTGGATGCTAATTTTGTTTTACACTGATAAAAAAAGTTTGGCATTTGATTGAGGTTTCAAAGAAGTTGCTCTCTGGATAAAGTGTCTCATGATTTCTGGATGCAGTTATGGATCAGCTTCTGTTGGAGAAAAGGGATGTTTTGGAAACACACACATGGCTAATATGATGTTCTCTTTTATGTATGATGTTTTTTTTGTGCACCATGTCTTTGCACTGATTGTTTCTATCACTTATCCAGTGTTTCTATCATCTTATACAGTGAATTATGTGTCATCTATGATAATTCAGGTAAAACCTGTTGACTGAATGTTTTAACATTGAATGTAGTGAAAAAGTAAAGAATACATGAAGCCAAAAGTCTCAGCTTATCGCCCAGTGTTCAAGAGGAAACAGCAACACTCATGTACTACAGTTAATTCAAACCATTTTAAACACAACTTTAGAATAGGAACCACAGCATCTGCTACTTTCTGAAAAAGAAAAGTCATTTGCAAAAAGGTTACACAAGTCATGTTTACAAGTTTTGTTGTTTTGTCTTAGAGAAGGTTACTACTACAAGCAATGTTTTATTCAAATGAATTTAACAATCTGTCTGTTTTTGGTGTACATGTGTTGTCAGTTTTTACATGTAGATTTTTATATATAAATAAAATCTTAAAATTACTATCTGTGTTTGCCTGAACTGTTGATCTTTAAGAGACTATACTCTTTTGTTTGTCAGAGTGTTTGTATGAGGGCTCTCTCTAGTATCAGCTGGATGGAGGGACTTGCAGTTGATGGCACAAACAACAAGAAACCACAGAGACCTTTTGTTCACACAATTTTGCTGTCCTACCACAATAGGGCGGCACATCTCGAAAACACATAAAACGCACAATTTGCCATTCAGCACCCAATAAATTGCACTTTAGTTGCTTGTTGTTGAAATTAAACAAGGTTGTTCATAATGTTGCAGAATTTTGCCGTTACATTTCAGCAATGGGTTTGTTTAGATTAGCACATTATTGAGCAAAATCACATGAAAACTAGCACCAACCCATCTGAAGGGAAACAGCCTAAACTGCTTTGCTGGTCTTTTGGCTTGTTTTATGGATTTTTGGTTTTCAGTTGGTCTTAAAGGGATATTTCACCCAAAAACAAAAATTCTGTCATCATTTACACGCCCTCATTTTATAACCTGCACACATTTCTTTCTTCTGTTGCACACGAAAGAAGATATTTTGAAGAATGTATTTAACCAAACAGTTGATGGACCCCATTGACTTCTGTAGTATTTTTTGCCTACTATGGAAGTCAATGGAGTCCATCAACCTTTGGTTACCCTATATTCTTCAAAATATTTTCTTTTGTGTTCAACAGAGGAACAAAATTCATACAGGTTTGAAACAACTTGAGGGTAAGTAACCTAAATGATGACAGAATTTTCATTTTTGGGTGAACTATCCCTTTAATCTTGGCCAGGATGTAAGACCACCTTAGATTTTACAATATGCTAACATTAACAGTGGCTAACATTAACTTGTAGCAATACATTTGTTACAGAATTTATTAATCTTTGTAGTAAATAAAATACAAATGCTAAATAATATTAACAGATACCACTTTTGATTTTGATAATTTATTAGTAAATGCTGAAAATTATATTAATAAATGCTTTAGTAGCATTTTTTCCATTGTTAATTTATGTTAACCAATGTCATATAGCCTACTGTTAATGAATGGAACATATTAGACAGATTAGGGCGGCTGGTTTAGATATATGCCCAGATTTTTACATGATGACTAAAATGTAAGAGGTATACTAATCCTGAGAAGGATTTCTGGAAAACATTCTCTTCGGGACAACAATTCCCGCTAGCCCGGGGACTTGGGTGCTTTCCAACTCTGTACAGGGCTCAGTGTGCGCTTTAAACCACGTGACGTGAAGCGGAAATACTCTGTTCTCTCAAAATGTCCGCGGCCGAGGAAGACACGTTGCCTCAGGAGGATGATGGGTTTGAAGAGATGGAGTCGAGTGGAAGCGACGAGGATGTTATGGAGGGAGATGGACAGGCTGGGGACGGAGAGGAAAAAGTTTATGTCCCCGGTCTGCAGGCGCTTCAGCCTGGAGAAGAGCTCGAGATGGACCGGTCCGCTTACCGCATGTATCATGAGTGCCAGACCGGTCAGTTTGTTGAACATGTCCGATCAATAAACATTGACAAACATGGTCGATTTATGAATTGGTTTGCTGTATGTAACATATTACATCTACCAAGAAAAAAAAGTAACGTTACCATGGCAATAACATGTTTTTTTGGACTTTTAATTTTTACCTACTGCTGAAATATGTATCTAAATGTCAGTAAATTATGTGTAATTGTCCTGAATATATTGTCACAATATCCTAGTGGCAATGTAAGCTTCGTTTTCTCAGTGTAATAATAATTATAATGATGATTATTATTATTATTATTATTATTATTATATTTTAAATTGTGCCATTATTCACAATCATGATAGTAAGATCGGGATTTTGGGGAAATGTGCTTTGTTTTATAAATATGTACAGACCACAAACATGTCAGAGACTTGAATTGTATTGTATTTTATAATTTAATGGTCATTATTTCAATTTATTTATTTCTTCCTATAATGATATTGTTCATTTGTAAATGAGTAAGTTTAAATAAGTAAGTTTATTCACCATTTTATATTTTTATTTATTAATTATTATTACTATTGTCATTGTTGTCTTAATATTTTATGTATTATTTTGGTGGAAGGGGTTATTATGGGAAAAAAGTTATAACTTAAATTGTGTGAAGCTTTCTGTTAATGCTTCGGAAAGTTTATAAATAAAATGTAAAAAAAAAAAAAAAAAAAAAAGTGACAATCCAGTTAAGATGTTAATTAAGATGTTCTTCATCAAATCCATTATTCTCAAATTCTTCATCAAATTATTTTATTTAATTCCTTTGATTTTTTTTTTTTTTTTTTTTTTTTTTTTTTTCCTCCTAAAATAAGTGAAATATGGCCTGGATACTTTCTTGACCGGTTTTGTGAGAATGTATTGAAGCCTAATTTACATTAATTATATTTACAATCATAACCAGATGTTTCTGTTCCAAAACCATACCTGCTCTCCTCTTAAATTCATATAGGTGAATTTCTCTTTTCCCTTCAGGTGCTCCATGTCTGAGTTTTGATGTGGTGCGTGATGGTGAAGGAGAGGGGAGGGAGCAGTTTCCTCTCTCTTTGGTGCTTTGTGCGGGTACACAGGCGGACACTGCGTTAAGCAACAGGTAAACTGACAACAATACGATCAGAGCTTGCTACTTTTAATTTTCTTTAACAAACATTTAATACGTTTATTATGTTTGGCTTCTAACAAAGACCTAGAGATAATTACATTTTCTCAATCTCTAATCCAGGCTTATTGTCATGCGCATGCACAATCTTCATGGAACTGATAAAGAAAAAGATGAAAATGAAAGCAGTGATGAAGAAAGTGATGAAGATGAGGAAGACGAGGATAATAAACCACAGTTGGAGCTGGCCATGATGCCACATTATGGTGGGATCAACAGAGTCAGAGTAAGTTGCTAGTTGCTAAACTCCCTTTTTTGGGATATTGTATTTTAAAGATAATTATGTAAAATCGAAATAACTTTTATAGGTCTTTATTGGAAAGGGTTTAAACAATTTCTCATTCTTGTTCAATGAACCATAAACAGTTATTGCACAAGCACCTGTGGAACAGTCCTTAAGACACTAACAGTTTATAGGCTGTAGACAATTAAAGTCACATTTACACTTAGGACATTAAAGAGACCTTTCTACTGACTCAGAGGAAAAAAAACCCATAGGAAAGTGATATGTGAAGGACAAGTATGGTAACCCATACTCTGAAATTTATGAGACAGTTGTTGTCAGATTTCATTGGTGATTTCAAATATTAAATTTAATTGAAAGCTTGGCTAACAGCTTTGGATCATTTGATATTTCCTCATTCAAAGAGATAGGAGCTGCACTTGAATGCCCGAGAGGCGTTTCAAAGATGGCCGCCGAGTGAAATGACTTGTCTTAAAGGGACTTTGATTGAAGTTAGTGCACACACATTAGGAAGTGTGAGTAATGAACACACACACACTGCAAAATGTGGACACACACATTGTGGCTGTGGCGCCCGGGGAGCGGCTAAGGGGTTAAGTGCCTTGCTCAAGGGCACCTCAGTCATTTCCCGCCGGTATTGAGAATCAAACCCACAACCTTCGGGTTACCAGTCTTGACTCTCTAACCCAGGGGTGTCCAAACTCGGTCCTGGAGGGCCACTGTTCTGCAGAGTTTAGCTCCCAACCCTAATTAAACACACCTGAACCAGCTAATCAAGGTCTAATTAGGCATACTAGAAACTTTCAGGCAGGTGTGTTGAGGCAAAATGGAGCTAAACTCTGCAGGACGGTGGCCTTCCAGGACTGAGTTTGGACACCCCTGCTCTAACCATTAATCCAGTGACACACTTAATGATTATGAATGTAAATTGATATTTGCGACCGTTCGTGCCCAAATGCGCCGAGTCAGAGCCAGTTGCATTTAGTCAGTGTTTCAAATCATGCAGTATGCTGTCTCTAAAGATTTTAGTCTAAGACTTTAAGAAAAGTCATTGCCAGTCCTCCTCACAAAGATTTTTCTACACACATTTGATATTTGTGACTAACGCCACTGGTGATCATAAAAATAGATTAATTTAACAAAGTTGACTTGCCTCCAATTCTCTGTGAGCACATAGAGTACAAAGTCCACGTTACCTCTCCAACCAGGACCTCACCCATATCCTGCATGTTTTTCCTGTTTGTTTTTTTTATATATATAACTGGCACCAGCTGTTTGTTTACATCCATGTTTGTCTTGGTACAAGATCTTGTGCACAGTTGCGGTATCGCAATAAATGCCGTCATGACTCACCAATCGTTCAGTGTGTTGTTTAGTGGTCTGACTCTGTGGTAAACATTTGTGCTCTTCTCTGACTGCCAAAATTTAAAATCTGCTCCAGCTGAAAGAACTGTAAGTGTATTCAGTTCAGTCTTCAAATGTTTCAGATAGTCATTAAGTGTGTCCACGGCTTTAGGCTGTGACTAAAGAAGAAAGATGACCAGGGTCCCTGATCACCTGTGTGAACATGCCATAGTCCTGCTGCAGGAGGTATGAGGACTGCAGATGTGGCCAGAGCAAAAAGGGAGGGACAGGAAGGACATCTTATCGTCCTAAGAGTGGAATAACATCTCACAGCAAGAACAGACAAATCTGCTCCAGTCCATGAGGATGAGATTCACTGTAGAACTTAAAGCAGCTGTTGGCCACACCATATAATGACTCATACTTTTGATATTGACCCCCTTTGTTCAAGGTTTCTTTTGCCCAGAATCACAGATAAGGCTTAAGCCTAGTCCCAGACTAAAATGCACATTTGAGCTGTCTTAACTGAAAGCAACTTGCACTGACATATCTTATAATATGTCATTGCCATTGTTTTGTCTCAACATTTGCACCAGCAGGGCTTGACATTAACACCTGCCAAATGCGGGTAGATTTCAGCTGTGGCGGGTAAGACAACCACTCCCACTAGCCACTTTGGTGGGCTCAATATAATTTCAGCCTACAGCCTAATCAAAGGTAGCCAAGCTCGTTGTAGCACAAAATTACAATCTGATCACAATTCGTTATCGATTAACTTGCAGTTAGTGAAGGCAGGATAGGTGGAATCGTGCTGAAAGACGCACAACAGAAGCACTCTCTGTCTGTCGTGCGCGATCAGTTCTCCTTGCGCCTGAATAGTCAAATACACAAGCACACAGATATTAAAATGTCCATTGTGTGGAGTATATCGCGTGAATACAGTCGGTTACGGCTTAAGTGGATGTAAACAGGTGGGTAAAAACTGGATATGTGTCAGTATATTACATCCATGCATTCAGCAACCCAATTAAATACTTGTCTGTCATTAATGTAATCAAACAACAAAAGATGTAAAATAAATGTTAAATAAACCTACTGTATCTGAAAAAAAGAGGCTATTTAATTTACTATTGTATTTGTAATTAGTACAATAGTACAAATAGGAATATGTATAATAGTAATTTGCTTAATAAAAATAACTTAATTAAATAACTAAATGTATCATATTATGGTCATATTACCTACCCCTTGCCCACCCGTACATACCAGCTGATATACCATGTAGGCCTAGTCTTGGTTTAGGTGGTCAATCTACATTTGAAAGTTTGAAATGGTTTTAAATCTGACTAATCAAGTAAAATTACTCAAAATCAAGTAATTTTAGCATACCAAAGTCAACTTTAATCAATTAAATGTAATTTCCCAACAGCAAAATTGTGGCGAGTGAAAATGCTGAGTGGCTAGTTCTTTGGAATTAAGTTAATGTCAGGCCCTGTGCATCAGTAATGTTTTTTCTGAGGCACATTTATAAAAGCTACTTAAATGTCCTAATTTACCAGAGGCCTACTCCTGGCTTAAAGGGATAGTTCACCCAAAAATGAAAATGTGATGTTTATCTGTTTACCCCCAGCGCATCCAAGATGTAGGTGGCTTTGTTTCTTCAGTAGAACACAAATGATGATTTTTAACTCCAACCATTGCCGTCTATCAGTCAAATAATGTGAGTGGATGGGAACTTCTACTATAAGAGTAAATAAAACTTGCATAGACAAGTCCAAATTAAACCCTGCGGCTCGTGATGACACATTGATGTCCTAAGACACGAAACGATCGGTTTGTGTGATAAACCGAAAAGTATTTATATCATTTTTTTACCTCTAAAACACCATGTCCAACTGCGTTCAGCACTCCTTAGTAAGGTCTGATCGCGCTCTGACAGCAGCAGTGATGCCTTGCACTCACTGAAGTATATGCGCAAGACATCACTGCCGCTGTCAGAGCGCGATCAGACCTTACTAACCGAGTGCTGAACGCAGTTGGACATAGTGGTGTTTTAGAGTGTCGTCATGAGCCGCAGGGTTTAATTTAGACTTGTCTATGCAAGTTTTATTTACTCTTATAGTAGAAGTTCCCATCCGCTCCCGTTATTTGACTGACAGACGGCAACGGTTGGAGTTAAAAATCATCATTTGTGTTCTACTGAAGAAACAAAGTCACCTACATCTTGGATGCGCTTGGGGTAAGCAGATAAACATCAAATTTTCATTTTTGGGTGAACTATCCCTTTAAGCTAAGCGCTGCCTGTGAAACCAGGCCTACATTTAATTTCTGTTTGTCCAATGTCAGTGAGATTTGTTCAGTTCATATCTGTTATTCAGTCTTTTTTATGTTCATACAAATATTTACACGCAATAAGAAATTTGTTTAATTTTCTCACTATCATCTAAAGGTATTATCTTTATACTTGATTAGGTCACCCAGCGAGGGGAACAGGCATTGGCTGCTGTCTGGTCAGAGAAAGGTCAGGTGGAGATTTTTGACCTCCGGCCTCAACTTGAGGCAGTGCATAGTTCATCAGTGATGTCAGCCTTCATCAAGCAACAGAAGGAAGCCACACCCCTCTTCAGTTTTGCTGGTCACATGTCAGAAGGATTTGCAATTGATTGGTCACCAAAGGTACCAGGTAGGTAATATGAGGAGTGTTCGACCTGAAGCGGTGCTGCGCAGACTGATCGGCGTATGACATCAAAGCACCACGAGTGATTAGAGAGCTCCGGATGCTTTTGAATTGCTCTCGCCATACTTTGATGTCATACACAGTGTGTGACATATCAGTAGGATTTCAGTACAATAAACATTCAGATTTTAGTTTTTCAAAGAAAGTGTTTGTTTTATTTCTCCAAATCTTTTTAGATAACTGGTATCAATCTCAGACAGGATTGTTAAATAGTTTGCCAGGTCTACTTGGGTAAATGGAAACCCTACTTAAAGAGGTTGTTCCACATTATTTAGCAAGTCACAGCTCTCATGGTTAGAGGTGGCTAAAATGCAACTTCATCCATAACTGCCAGCCTGCACAGAGAGGTTCTTGAGACTTAATTGATAAAAGCAGCTTCAAATGCCTGTTTGCTGCTCAACACTGGCTTTTTTTAAAGCTGCCCTTTTAATACAATTAATTTGTTTGACAGAAACTTTCCTTAAAGGGTTAGTTCACCCAAAAATGAAATTTGTCAATAATCACTCACCCTCATGTCGTTCTACATCCGTAAGAGCTTCGTTCATCTTCGGAACACAAATTAAGATATTTTGGATAAAATCCGATGGCTCAGTGAGACCTGCATTGAAAGTTAATTTACTTTCAAATGCCCAGAAAGGTATTAAAGTTATATTTAAAACAGTTCATGTGACTACAGTCGTTCAACCATGATGTTATGAAGCGACGAGAATACCTTTCGTGCACCAAAAAAACTAAATAATGACTTTATTCAAAAATACCTAGTGATGGGCAATATCTAAACACCGCTTCATGAAGCTTTACGAATCTTTTGTTTTGAATCAGTGGTTCAGAGCACGTATCAAACTGCCAAAGTCACGCCCCCAGTGGTGAACCATTGAAATTTTGAAACACTTATGATGTAACGAAGCCTTGTTTACTGAAATCACGTGACTTTGGCAGTTTGTTATGAGCTCCTAACCACTGATAAATTACAGAATTTTCATTTTTGGGTGAACTAACCCTTTAAGAAGCCTTTATCTATTCTCCTGTGCTCTAAATCACTCACCAATCTTATGTTAGTTTGGTAATCTCCATTCAGTTTTCACAAATTATTAGTTTTCATGCCTTTTGCTAGACATTGCTCCATTTCATGCTTTTCATCTTCAGAAAGATCTTTCTTCCTCCCCATATTGCAAGAGAACTGTGACTTGCTTAATAATGTGGAACAACCTCTACAAGTAGGTTTTCCATTTACCTAAGAAGACCTGGAAAACTATTTAACAAACCTGTCTGATACCAGTTATCTAAAAAAGATATGAGAAATAGAATAAACACTTTCTTTGAAAAACTAAAATCTGAATGTTTATTGTACTGAAATCCTACTGATATGTCACTTGCATAATAATTTGACAGAACAGGGTCTTATCCTTTATATAAACAGATGTCTAGACTAAAGGAACTACTGACTAAGACTCGAATCTTTTCATGTTTACCTACCTTAGGACGCCTGGTAAGCGGCGACTGCAAGAAGAACATTCATGTCTGGGAGCCACAGGAGGGTGGGACTTGGAAGATTGACCAACGGCCTTTCAGCTCACATAGCAAGTCTGTTGAGGACCTACAGTGGTCACCTACTGAAGCCACAGTATGTCAGTCAACAGAGAAAGATGATATTAAAATACTTTTCTTCAACAAGTGGATGTAATGTCTAAATTAGTGTTTCACTTTCACCCCCAGGTTTTTGCATCCTGCTCAGTGGATCAGTCCATTCGTATTTGGGACATAAGGGCACCACCTAATTCTATGCTTTCAGCCAATGAGGCTCATTCTTCAGATATCAATGTTATCAGCTGGAACCGGACTGAACCATTTATTTTGTCTGGAGGAGATGATGGCCTCCTGAAAGTCTGGGATTTAAGACAGTTCCAGGTGAGCATGAGCAAGATGAAACAAATATTAAGGTTTTATTTTCTAACTAAAGGTACAAAGTAGGGCTGTTTATATAAATACACACACATACATGTATATATTTAAGAAAAATGTCATATTTATATATAAAATATTAATATTTTAATAATTTTATATATATATATATATATATATATATATATATATATATATATATATATATATATATATATATATATATATATATATATATATATATATATATAGTTTTTTTTACACATGCATATATTTCTTAAATATATACATGTATATTTGTGTGTGTATATATATATATATATATATATATATATATATATATATATATATATATATATATATATATATATATATATATATATATATATATATATTTGATCAAAAATACAGTAAAAACTAATATTGTAAAATATTATAATTAAAAATAGATTTTATATTTTTATATATTGTAAAATGTAATTATTGTGATGTTTAAAGCTGAAATTTTAGCATCATTACTTGTCTTCAGTGTCGCGTGATCCTTCAGAAATCATTCTAATATGCTGATTTGGTGCACAAGAAACATTTCTTACTACCCTAGTGAAAAATAGTATACTTAAGCACAATTCATTCCTATGTACTTTAGTATAACTAAATGTATTTGTGGCACGATATAAATTGGTATACTTAAAGTCTGCTAAATTGGAACAACTAATTTTGTACTAAATGCATTTTAGTTGTCCAAAAGCAGTGCTGAAGTTCAACTAAAGTTGTATTAAATATACTTGTTTGTGCTAAAATGGAACTATTCCAAGTATACTTTAGTACACTTTAAATATACTTTTATTTAAGTTTTGAAATGCAGAATTCACTCAGCATAAACTTCAAATGTATTTTGGTGATGTTACAATTGCAATTCAGTTACATTGTAAGAGTGTTGAACATACATTAATATTATACTGATAACAAACTTTTAGTGATTTTAAAACACATTGCAATGTCATTCAAAGTTAACTTGTAGTGTGCTAATGGCATCATTATTGTAGCCTATTTGAAGCACACTATAAAGTAATCTTTATAAATAAAGTTACAGCTTTACAATATGTCTTTTACAGACACCTCAGTACACCAACCAATAGCTTATCAGTGAACGTCTGTGGTGAGACAATGGGAACATATATATGTATATTGAATGTAGGAACCAGAACAGGCTGGATTCAATGCACCACAACCACACCTGACTTAAAACGCAATGAAATTAATTGCCGGTCTTGCATTACACTGCATATTTAAATATGACGCGTAAATTAAAATGATTTACTTTAATGATTTAGTAAATGTTTCTGAATTGATTTGACCTTTTAACTTTTTGTGTAATTTGAGGACTGGTCAGCATCAGTTTAATTTGTTTAATAATTTATTATATTTGATACCCCCAATGGGCTGCAGTCCATATTCCAATGTGCAACGGGCCATTAAAGTAGCTTTAATGGATAAATTGTATTACACTTAGGTACGTTAAAATGCATTAGAACTATGTTGTTGTTTTGGTCATAATTTCAAATATTTACTTTTGTAACTACTTTCTATATCTATGTATATTTGCTTTGCCACAATGAAAATTGTGAAAAGAGCTACCTACCTGATTTTAAAAGTGTGGGCAAATTATTGAAAAGGTAAAGGTCATAATTATAAAACTTATTATTATTTATTTTTTTTGCAACTCAAAACACATTTCCTGTAAACTTTTATCTAGGCCAATACTATTTTTACACTCAACAAGTAGAACTCAAATATATTTCACTGAATTGTGCATTTAATCATAACCGGTCAACATAGGATTCAACAAAAATAAATTACTGAAGTAGTACTTAAATATTTAACAAATTAAATCATTTTATTTGCAAATTGCTCATTGAACTATACATTTGAGCTGTAGGCAAAGTTTGAAAATTCTGCCTTTACAGCACCTGTTAGCAGAAACAAACTAGATGTTTCAGTTCATACCTCACATTTTTTTGGTTTGCGGTCTATGTCAACATCTGGTTCAGTCAATGGTAGGACATTGGGGCAGGCCAATGGGGGACAAGGTTTAGCTTCAGCAGTCATGTCAGAAAGGGTGTATTTATGAGATAAAATGCACATGAACATCAGCACAACTTATTATTATGAATTTGGTAACTATAGATTTTCTTAAGAGTTTCCGAGGTGCATGGCGGTGAGAAAACATGTTGAGGCAATGGATCCAGAGTCTGCCCTAGTGAATTTTTTTTAAAATTTAAAATAGGCCTACATTTATTTCATACTAACTACAAACCCATTAATATATTTACTAACATACTGACATAAATATTCTATTTAAACTTTATTTGGAGTTCTTCTTTATTGCACAATGCATATTTCTTAATATTAAGCCATTAATATAATGTGTTTAATATTATTATTAGTAAGGATGGCATGATCACTGTAT
The DNA here is from genome assembly GCF_024489055.1 of Chanodichthys erythropterus. Lineage (NCBI taxonomy): Eukaryota > Metazoa > Chordata > Actinopteri > Cypriniformes > Xenocyprididae > Chanodichthys > Chanodichthys erythropterus. The sequence continues at coordinate 17,404,425 of NC_090222.1, read as the reverse complement.
AATTTCAATACAAGATATTTAAAGTGTACCTAAAGTATATTTGCAACAGTTCCACTTTAGCACAATCAAAAAGTACAGCAGACTATTCCAATTTAGTATACTAAAGTACAATTGCAGTTTATTTATATTAAGTACATAAATATGTAAATGCAATTGTAGTATACTTATCATAAAATAAATGTATTTCAAATACATCTTAGTATTTATTTTGCATTAGGGTATTAAAGATAATGATATTATTATTAATATTTAAACAGTGTGTTGGCTTAAGATTTCAGTGGGAAACATGATGCACTCTTTTCCAGGATTTCTTTCCAAGATACATTTTCTTCCTAGTTGAATATAAAAGTACAAATTCTATAAATCTCTTCATTAAAACATGTTTATTTTTTCAGTCTGGACGTCCAGTGGCCAGTTTTAAGCAGCACAGTGCACCTGTGACATCAGTCCAGTGGAGCCCTGCTGACTCCAGTGTGTTTGCTGCAGCTGGAGCCGATGATGTCGTCAGCCAATGGGATCTGTCAGTGGAATCATGTGAGGAGGGAGGACAGGCAGAGGGCTTAAAACAGCTACCACCACAACTACTTTTCCTTCACCAGGGCCAGAAAGAAGTGAAGGAGATCCACTGGCATCCACAGATTCCTGGAGTTCTCATTTCCACAGCGCTGTCAGGATTCAACATCTTCAGAACTATTTCTGTTTAACTGACTGTGTGTCTGTGTGTGTGTGTGTCTGTGTGTGTGTCTGTGTGTGTGTCTGTGTGTGTGTCTGTGTGTGTATAATTTTATATGTACATAGATGGATGAATGGAACATCTTGGTTTGCATGATTCGTATGCATTTCTGTCATTTTCCCACCCTTGTACTCGTGGAACCAATTTTTCAACTTCTTGAGACAAATGATGTAATTGCGTATGATGAATTACTAATTTGTGCTCATTAAAACTCCATTTTGAATCATCCACAAGTCTGTTGGTTGTCTGACTTTTTTATTAATTTTAAAAACATATTGACAAAAGAAATGCTTGGGTATCTGTTCAGTTAAAAAAAAATTCTCAGGCAACTTAATGGACATAACAGAGGAAGATATTTTAGTCTTTCAGTCTGAAGCTGCTAAAGGCAGACTGAAGGTTTTAATTAAGGTTTGTTTTCAAAACCACAGTACCCTTCATATATATTATAATAAACAGGCAAATGTATTGTTAGTTTTTATTTATTCATGAAACAAAAATGAGAACTCCTCAATTCCCTCTGTATGTTTTGCTTTAGACAGCTGTTTTCAGTGCCAACCTTTAAAGATTACTGAAGGAAATTTGCTAAGACTAGATTAAAAACTAGATAAAATCATGTTATGATTCAGTGACTTGCTGGAAAGAGGAAATGGTTTTAATATAGAAGGATGCCCTCCAGTGTAAGTATGAAGAAATGGCTTGTTTACATTTTTGGCCAAAATTGTTTAAAAAATATTTTTGTAAATACTCCACTTCCAGTCATTGTTTTTCCAGGCTTGTTGTACTTTGATCCTTAGTTGATGACGTAAGCCAATTAATTCTGGACTCGTGGTCATGGATTTGGCGTTTGTTGATGGAGAACAGCAATTACAAAAATTCCATATCATGTAATTTAGAATTATTCTGAAAAGTTTTGAGTGGAACTAAACATTCATCCGTTCATTCACCCACACATCCATACATACATAAATCATCAGGCAAAATTATCCCACACTGATGCTGTCGAAATAAAATGTGAGGGAGTTAAAGATAGCAAAGAATTCATTTATTTACCTGTTTTTAAAATAAAAAATATATATATATATCGATAAAAAATAGAATTACAGAAATGCATTTACCTCCCATCAGCACATTCAAAGAATACAAAATGCTACAAACCGTTTTATAAAACTTTTAATTACACTTTTTGGTTTATCTACATTATTTCAGTTGGCAGAGTGGTTTTGAGTGTAAAATAATTACTGATTGTCTGTTACATAATCTTTAGTATTCAAATCAATCAAATGTGAAAGCAAGATAAAAAGCAACTGTTTTTAAAAAATAAACTCAACCTATTTTAGCTTTTCATGCTTCCCTTTATGAATCTGGTCAAAACCTACACAAATGATCAACCAGAATATGAGTTTGTTTATTCATTCACAGTTTAAAAACTATGCCTTTTGCACTTGTTTAGCTTTAAGACTATTTTGTAGTGTGTAACTATATTGTGTGCTTTTCATTCTTACACTCCAAAAACAAAAAGCAATCTGATTGCTTATTGCATTTAAGGGTATGTATGTATGTATATATAATAACAAAAACTCCCAGGAGAAAATTCCAGCATTTGTGAATGCATTCAGCAACCTTGCATCTTCCCACAAAAAGAAAAGCTTCTTCGCTGGCTTTTCAGTGAAACTAGGCAAGACCAAGTTGGAAATCATCTTAAGTGCCTTTTGTAAGGCACTGTATATAACCATAATATAAACAATAATTAATAACTTTGCATGTGGCGTTTGGCTTAAAAGAAGAAAAAAAAAAACTGTTATTCTAAGCATCACCTTAGTCAGTCTCCATTGAGATTAAAGCTGTATCCAGTTAACTGAAGAGGGTAAAGTGCCCTACAACGGAGCTATTAAGTGGAAATAGTAAAAAGTGTTTTATATAACGGAGACCTTGGGAAATGTATGCAAAAAATTGTTCTTAGGTTATTCTTTAAGACGTCACGCTGTCCACTTTGAGACTCTCAAAATTTGTATTTATAAAATCCAATAAAAAGACAAAACCACAACATAGTCTTCCTTTCATAAAATAGATTCGAAAATGAGCAAACACCATCGTAAACTTCAAAAGTGTGGAAAAGAGAGCTCCAAATAGTCCAGTTATTACCTCAAGAAGGAAATTTTCATTAACTCTCTGTGTTTGGATTTTTTTGAAGAATGATTCTGTTCACATGTCATGATCCGTCAACGATGCTAAAGACTTATTTTTGGTCCTCAAATCTCTTGCAATGTCTTCTTATAGTCCAATCTCATCATCGAACTCATCCTCAAAAGTGTATCCTTGTTCTCCGTTGACACCCTCCTCCTCTGAATCTGTTTCTGAAAGATGTTGGTCTTCTCTCCTCCGGTCCAACGGTGAGACTCCCTCATATTCTGAGCTCATTGAGGAAGAGGGGCTTGGAGAGTTGTCCTCCTTCCGATTAACCATCTCTGCTTGTCTTGGGTCTTTGTCGTAAACCATTTGCCCACTAATCTCCTGCATCTCCTTATTTGGTCTCAAGCTGCTTTCTTCTTCACCTTCCACGTCTAGCCCCTCAATTACTTCCTGTCGACCGATGATCTCATCACGTTTGTCGCTGAATCGCACTTTAGGCCTGAGCCCCTTTGATTTCACGCCATTCATCTCGTTGAGTTGCTCATCTCGTTGGCTCACCTCTTTAGTCACACTTTCCGTTCTCATCCTCTCATTCAGCTCATTGGCAGCACTCCTTGGTGACATCATCACATCTCTTGAGCCCTTGCTGGGACTAAACACCTCTTCGGTGTCTTTGCGAGAACCCATGGTCAGTCCATCCATCACTCCCAGTACATCTCCTAAAATCGAAGGCCCTAAATCCAAGTCGAGGTCAAAGGAGGAAACTGAATCAGAGTGCCGAAGCTCACTTGGACTGGTATCTTCTGCATATTCAGTATCATCATTATGGTTCATCTGAATGTCTGTGGTCTCTACAGTGGCGGCCCCGACTGGTTCCACAGAGTTGGAATTAGGACTAGGGGGGCCATGGCTGGACAGGAAGGAGGTGTCACCAAAAGCATCTCCACCACGACCAATGTGCATGGTGTGACGGAAATCACCCAGGGGAGCGGAGATCATGGTGGGGTCCAGACGAGGGGCTCGAGATGATTTGTGGAGAGGCATGGTAGCAACTGAGGAACGAAATTGCAAAGTCAGATGAAGGGAAATGTGTAATAAAAACATTTAATGAACTAAATGATTTACTGTTAACCATTATATTATATTATAGTTCATTATTAAAGTTATTCACATACATAAATCTCCTATATTAACTGTAATATAATATCATATCTTCTGGTATTATATTATAATTATTATTTAATGTTGCTTGTTATTGACATTCCTATATTTCTTTCCTCAGTTCTCTGTAAAACCGTAAAGGATTAGTTCACTTTAAAATAAAATTTTCCTGATAATTTACTCGCCCCCATGCCATCCAAGATGTCTTTCTTTCTTCAGTCGAAAAGAAATTAATTTTTTTGATGAAAACATTCCAGGATATGCTTTATATAAACAAATGATCGCCTTTGTAAGTGTTTCCGTCAAAACCGCATTTCCGTATTCTTCAAAAGGTTTACACTGTATGCCCTACGCCTTTCCTATTCTACTTACGGAACGAACGCGGCGCCTGTTACATTTTTCCCGTAAGTAGAATAGGGAAGGTGTAGGAAGTACAGCGTAAACTTTTTGAAGAATACGGAAAGCGGAAGCACTTGCAAGGCAATCATTTGTTTATATAAAGCATATACATTTTTTTCCGAAAATGACCAATCGTTTCGCTAGATAAGACCCTTATACCTAATCTGGTATCGTTTAAAGCCATTTGAAGCTGCACTGAAACTGTCATTTTGACCTTCAACCGTCTGGAGGACACTGAAGTCCACTATAAGGAGAAAAATCCTTGAATGTTTTCATCAAAAACCTTAATTTCTTTTCGACTGAAGAAAGAAAGACATGGGGGTGAGTCAATTTTCAGGAAAATTTTATTTGAAAGTGAACTAATTCAGTGGGACTAATTCAATTCAGTGGGACTCAACTGCTCAGTTCTGAGTGAGCTGAGGGTGATATATACAACTTTGGTCTTAAATCTATAGATTTCCATAGTTTATCCATAATCAGGTAGACCTATGAAATCATTACGCTGCACAAAATAAAAGCTATGATTGCGTAAAGGTTGTGAAAAAGAGGAGCTGACAGACGCCAAATCCAAGCTCGGACTTGTATGTGTTTAAATGCATTCTTGCCTCAGGCATTCTCGCGAGGGCTGAGAAACATTATGAACGTGCCTACGCCACAGACATCTATTTTAAAGCTTAATTTGATTAAATAATTAACAGACAGAAATATAACACTTTTCTGGAGCCTATAAAATACGTCTGAAGCTCAGTGATAGTTTCTAATACTTCAAAATTAATTTTTCATGCTTCAACAATTTATTAATAATTGAAAAATTAATCATTTAAATCTTTATAGTTGTTAAAAATCCCTTTTTGGTATCATATGAGACGCTTATTTATTCGAAAGAATGAGTAATATCGAAATGTATGTGTCCTGACCTATTCATAAACAACTGCAACAGCTGGAAAGGGTATCAGTTCTTGGCGTCCTTAACAGATCTATTCACGAGTAGGTTATAAAATACAAAATTATGAGGATAGTTCTACTGATAAATATTATAAAAGAACTTTTATATGCATTTTATACACATTAGAAGAAAATGTAATAGAGTAATCGCAGCCAAGTAACTCTTACCAGTGGTTTTTAAATGTTAAGCAGAAGACCTGCCTGTTGCCCAGGAGTGAGTCGCCCTGTTCAATGAAGCTGTAACAGAGCAAAAATCAACGTGTGTATCAAATAGTATAGTTTGATGCAATAAAGGTCTCTTAAAGTGGGAGTAACTGCAAAAGTTACGCGCCCAACGTAGTTATCGAATCGGTTTCCTTCAAAACGAGGGAATTTAGACTTACTTTGATCACCGTATGCTTGTCAACGGGGTTGTGCCTATTTGTTCTCCTTTTAACCAAATGTTTCTTTAAATATCTTCGCTTTCCTTCTTTTACTGACTTTTCTGGCGTCGCTCTTCTCTCCGATATTTCTTTTTTTTCCTTTAGGGATGGGCAAGGAAGTGACGTGAGTTTTACATGGGAGCGCTTTGGCTGCAGATGTGATAGTGAATGAAAGTACAGACTGACGCAGATCTGCCCTATAGTCTGCGCATTGCTTTTCTTTCACAACAAAATTTTGATTTCGTTTTGAATTTTCAACCTCACTCAAGTGTAGAATCAGGAGTAAAAGTGGAGCTAAAGTTGAACAAGGCAATTGGTCATCTAATGATCATCTTTAGCAAAAATAGGTGATGCAAACATTTTTTTTTAAAGTGAGGAGAGATTTAAAATGTAAGGGTTATTGTTATGCCTGTGTGTACATTGTGTTTGATTGCCATGGATGAATCACATTTTGGAATCCGGTCTGTCAACATTTTAAACAGCTTGTTGAAGCAGAACCTGTTCTAATGCTCTGTTTTGTTTTTGTATCTCCATGTATAGGCCTATCACTTTCACCATCAATATTATAATGGAAGTACAAAGGCCATGATGAAAAACTTTGATTTCTTTGAGTTAAAAGCGTGAAATATGAAAAAGAAAGTCTGATGCATCAGGCTTTTATGACTTGTATGATATATGTGAATATGGAGATCATCAGAATATGGAGTTATATGGCCAAAGATTAAGATGACATTTTGTTAACTTTTAATGTACATCAATGAGATTTTTTTATGACAGTATAAGACTACTTACATACAATGCATATAAATATCAGTCAACACTCTATATCTCCCAATAATATGTCTCAGAAGGATGATATTTAAATGCTTAGTTTATGATCAAAGCTATTTCTTCTATTTTGGGAGGCAATATATATAAAGCAAGTTTTTTTCTATCCAGTACTAAAAGTTCATCCTGATATATTATGATAATATAAAAGTTATTATTATATTTACTTTATTAAAATCATTAAAGATTTCACAGCATAAGGGTGTGATCTAAAGGATGGCATTTTTACAATACTAAAATGACTTGCTAAAAAGTATGAACCATCAATCAGAGGACAGAAGGCACGTAGAAGGTTGAATACAACAGGTTTTTCCAGCCTTTTTTTATTTTGTTGACAGCTTAGATTTGAAATTCATGCATCAAATATGATACAGTAGGCTAACAGGGTTAAGAAAACTGAGATCTTTGAATGAATGAGAGATTAAAGGCTACAACTGACATTCTTTCTGCTTTGGTGGCCCACATTTCCTGCCTGGAAAGAGAATTCAAGGATGCTGCAGCTGAACCATGAATCACATCACATCACTTCCTCTTTCTTAGCACAGCTTACGTCATACTAAAACACAATATCACTAGGGTTACTAGTACAATGATGAATGGCTGGAAGTGTTGCCAATGTATGAGGTCACATATAAAACCCAGCAAGACTGAAGGAGTAGTTCACTGGATTAGAGAATATCCATTTACATGAACAAGTAAGTCTGAGCAGTATGCCCTATTTACACATGGATTTATATTTGCTCCCCTGTAAATTCTCTATATTTTGAATGGCCTTTAGTGTTGTACTGTGAGTAAAACATTTTAAGGGATACAAGTCTGTGAAGCTATGAAGTGTATCAAAGTAAACAGTGTACTTAGCCTACATTTGAAGTGCAGCTGATCTCATACCAGCTTGCATATCTATTCATCACTTGCCAGACCCACACACTAACAAGCTTTCCAGAAGTTCTCATCTTATGTAACCACTTTTATGAAAATGTTGCCATCCAGTGGTGTGATTTGTTTATAAGTGATTAGTCTATAAGTTAACATTTAAGTATCCTTAAAATCTGCTGGTACTAAATTAAAACGAATTTATTATCCTAAACTGAATTTAAACTAATTATGTAAACTAAATAAAATAATAACTAAATCTCTAATAAATACTGTTTTCTTTTTATGGTAGCCTATTTAAAAATAGAATGCCCTCAGAGACTTTTAATTTGAAAAATCAGTTCGGTACGCCTGCGCAGTCCGCTCGTGTTGCTGCCTGTTGTGTATGTCGGAGGATGTCTGACAACGCAGAATCTCCTACAGAAAATCAAAAAGATGAACATTCGACACAACACACTGTCACTGAACACACTGGATCATCGGATGAGAAGAAAAAGAGTATGAGTTATATAAATGACAGATAAACTGTTATAAATTAATTACTAAACGCTGCTGCAGTGTTTAATTCGGGTAGGGTTATTATCGAGCTACTTCCGCGATTTTGCAAAGATTGACAGGTCTGCCAGCCAATGAGCTTTCCGTTTGTATGTAGACAGCCAATGGCTGGGCAAGCAGGCATGTGCTTCTTTGCCATGACAGGGTTTGTAAGAGTTTAATTTTTGTCATGATTTTAAAGAAAAATAGGCCTACTCGCCTTTTTAATGAACTAAATGGCCTAAAACATTCTTGTATAATCATTTAACCATAGATGACAAGATATTGCATAGTATTAAAATCACATTTTATTGCTACGGTGGGAACCCCTTTGTGGACCCTATGGCCATATCGTACCATATTAACGTATTTATATAGGCCTAATGTCTTTATAATAGAGCCTTTCGCATCATTATTGAGGTACAGAGTAATATACTTTTAAATTTGTGCTTGCTTTAAATGTTCACAAAAAATAGTTTGACATCAAACAGTAATTAGCAGTCCCTTGTGGATAAAGTGCAGTTAATTGTATTGGATGTACACTTGCGCACTTAAGATCTTAAAAATGTTTGGTCACACTATATTAGGTGTGATTATCTACTGTGTAGGCCTTGCATACTTGAATAAAAATACTTTTTTAAGTGTAATATACAGTATTGTACTGTTTTACAACGTAACTTAAGTGTATTTAATGAGAGTTTCATTACACACTTAAGTACACTTTTAAAAGTGCAATATGTAATACGTTTCAGCTTCTTAATAAGTATGATCCACAGAGATTTTCTGAGTTATGTAATTGTGTTCTCTTTTAATCTTTCAGTTGATGTGCTGTTGAAGGCTGTCGGTGATACGCCCATCATGAAGACCAAAAAATGGTCCGTGGAGCGAGGGAGGACAGTGCAGTCACTCGCTCAATTCATCTCACGCTTTCTCAAATTGGAGCCTAGTGAACAATTGGTATGTTATTCACCCCCACTATGGCTACCTCATTTCATTAAAAAGCTGTGCAAGTCAGGGTGGGCTCTACAGGAGTCTTTGCCTCCTCTGCCAGACCACTGTGACAACAACAATAGAACACAACTACTCATTTTTCCCCTTTAGAAAGCTTATTTAAGGTATTCATCTTGACGTTAAAGCCCAAAGTATACTTTGGCCATCCACATTCCATGACGGTCTGCACACTGTCCATGTAATTTTCATCATCAGGAGGATCCGCGTACAATAGCACATGTGCAAGGTGAATGTTGAGACAGAAGAGGCCACTTGGTGGCAATATGCAGCTGTGATGTATCGTGCAGTTGTCAAAGAAGAGTGCAGAAAGAGCGATATAGATCAACATGCTTTTCCAAGAACAGTAAACAAAGCAGCATATAATTGTCCATCTTTTTTTGTTTTGGTTCTTGTTTTAAACTTTGCATGCAATGGCGGATCTGCTACTTTTCTTCTTTTGTCCTTTTGAGTCAATGTCCTGTAAATGTAAATGACATGACTCATTGCTGCTCTCTGATATCCTGTCTGGAAAAGCAACTGTGTCAAAGTTGCCCATCTGTGCTCATCTGGTGGAGTTAATATATTTTTGAAAGCTGTGCGGGATAGTTCACCCAAAAATGAAAATTCTGTCATCATTTACTCACCTTCAGGTTGTTCCAAACCTGTATACATTTCTTTGTTCTGTTGAACACAAAGGAAGATATTTTGAAGAATGTGGGAAACTGAACAGTTCTGGGGCACCATTGACTTCCATAGTATTTTTTTTTCCTACTATGGAAGTCAATGGTGCCCCAAAGTGGCCAGGTTACAAACTGGTTACAAAATATTTTCCTTTATGTCCAGCAGAACAAAAGAAATTTATACAGGTTTGGAACAACTTTAGGGTGAGTAAATGCTGACAGATTTGTAATTGTTGGGTGAACTATCCCTTTAACACGTGTGCAAGGGAACCGGTCTTGAAAATGGTATGTCATTTCCCGGCAGTCTTTAGCTCAGCGAGCTTAACCTTTGGCCCCCTGTTGTCCAACACAATATTTGACCATACCCCCCCCCCGAGCCCCCCCCACCCACACACACACATTTCTGAAGCACAAAACATAAAATCCATGAGCCAACTCAGTAAATATAATGACACGCGATAGAACATTTGAAAAGGCAAAACTGCTGATGATTAATACCAGCGGTAACATTCTACAACGTTCTAAATGGAGGTTGTATGTAGTCATGTTGCCGGAAAAATTGAGTAATCACTGTCCTAATGTGTAGTAAGTAATATACAATTGTATTTATGAATCAACCCAAAATAATTTTACTCATGAAATCGAATAGAAAAAAGAATTATGAGATGAACTAGTTTTTTACTGAATGCTTTATTTTTATCTTTCAATATTTTTCTCCTCTTCCATCAGTTCATTTATGTCAATCAGTCATTTGCTCCGTCACCAGACCAAGAAGTGGGTGTGCTTTTTGAGGTATGTTTTTGTGTGTGTGTGTGTGTGTGTGTGTGTGTGTGTGTGTCTGTACATGTTTTTCTATCCCAGTGGGGACTTCAACCTGAATGTACACTGACTTATGGGGGCTCGTGTCATCGTGAGGACCTAAATTGAGGTCCCCATGAGAGGTTTTCTGTGTTGGGTAGGTTTAGGGGTAGGGCTATTGTAAGGGGATAGAATATACAATTTGTACAGTATAAAAACATTACTTCTATGGAGAGTTCCCACAAGGATAGAAAATCAGACACGTATGTATGTGTGTGTGTGTGTGTGTGTGTGCTTTTGTTTATATTACATTGTGGGGACCAAATGTCCCCATGATGTAATATAAACCTGAGTTCACCTACATCGTGGGGACCAGCCAGCGGTCCCCACAATGTAAATGGGTTTATAAATCATATAGAATGAGTTTTTGTGAAAAAGTAAAAGTTTGCACAGTTTCCTGTGAGGGTTAGGTTTAGGGGTAGGGGCAGGGTAGGGGGATAGAATGTACAGTTTGTTCAGTGTAAAATGCATTGAAGTCTATGGAAAGTCCCCACAATTCACAAAAACAAACATGTGTGTGTGTGTGTGTGTGTGTGTGTGTGTGTGTGTGTGTGTGTGTGTGTGTGTGTGTGTGTGTGTGTGTGTGTGTGTGTGTACTTGTTTTGACTATACTTGTGAGGACCAAATGCCCTCACTTATATTGTGAAATACTTTCACAACCCACTAGTGAGGACATTGACTGGTCCTCACTAGTTTAAAATCAACCAAAAGATTTTTTTTAAATCTTGTGTTTTGCACACGTTTCTGTGATGGGTAGATTTAGGAGTAGGGGTTGGGTTAGGTGATAGAAAATATCACTGACCTGATATAAAATCAGTGGAAGTCTATGCAGTGTCCTCAATAATATAGCAAAACAAACCTGTGTGTGTGTGTTGCCAAATGCTACTCTGCCCCCATCTGGCTTTTTAAGGAAATTTAATGTAGACTGAAATAATTTCAGATGGCCATTTGGTTGCACTTTATTTTAAGGTGTCTTAAAGTCACAGTATAATTATACTTTTAAGTACTAAGTACTAATATAAATTAACATTTACTTGCTATAGGGTTACGGGTAGGGGTAGTGTTTGGTTTAGTTGCATGTAATTATGCATAATTTTCCACAGTAAGTTACATGTAGCATGTATAACAAAGACACTGTAAAGTAGGGCTGCAACGATTAATCGCGATTAATCGTTTGCAAAATAAAAGTCTGTGTTTACGTAATATATATGTGTGTGTTCTGTGTATAATAATTATTTATATATAAATACACACACATTCATGTATATATTTAAGAAAAATGTTATATTTATATATAAAATATTTATGTTTATATTTAATATAAAATATATATAAATATATATATTTATAATACATGCATATATTTCTAAACTTTATACCTGTATGTGTGTGTATTTATATATACATAATTATTATACACAGAACACATACATATATATTACGTAAACACAGACTTTTATTTTGCAAACGATTAATCGCGATTAATCGTTGCAGCCCTACTGTAAAGTTAAATGTTACCAGCCAGTTTGAAGACAAATGCTACATGGACTGTTTGAAGATCTTCCTGCTCATTTTTGTATTATTCAGAAAACCTAAAAATTTAAATTAAATATTACAGTTCTCTACACAAGTGACTATTTCTGTTCTAACATGACCTGTGTAATGTATAGTGGATGTAGTTTAATGCAATTTTGGTGGGCATTTCTGTGAAGAAACTGTGTGTTTTCCTGATTTAATAGGTAAACCTTGTCGTTCTGCTCTGTTTTACAGTGTTTTGGGAGTGATGGGAAACTAGTTCTCCATTACTGCAAGTCCCAGGCCTGGGGATGACCGTGCAGCTCTCTTTTTCCCCTTTTTCCCCTTTCATTTATACATTTGTACACATACAGTAACAAAAACATCCCATACACATCTTCATTGTTTTTTATAACTTATTAATTTTTCATGTCTTGTTTTTTGTAAATAATAAAGTGTAAATAATATTCTAAAACAATGCATCATCTCGTGGGACTTTTTTAAAGCAAAGCAGAGTGAAGGTGGGGGGAATGGGTGAAAATCATAAGAACACCAAATACCTTTAGAAACTAATTCTGATGGGTGTTCTGTTGAAGTGATTTACAGGGACAAGGGCAATATGTGATTCTCAGAAGTACACAGTGATTACTTTTTACAGGAGGGGTGGGTAATGTCCCAGGACAGAACAGGTCACATGTAAGGGACAGTGGAGGGGTGTGAAGAACAGGTGGGACACAGGGATGTTTAAAAAGGGTGGGATGGAGGGATGTAAAAGAAGTCAGGATAAAAAGATGGAGACGGCGCTAACAGATGGACTGAAGAGGGATTATGGATGCTCTTGGTAGAGTGTGACACCAATTTCCAAGGAAAGGCAGGAAAAGGAGGAGATTTGGGCAGGATTGTACCAAAAAAAGGGGAAAACCAGAAATAATCGCAAAAGGATAAGGAGGCAAACTGCATGCTGAACCAAAGAGACGAGACCTTCTGTGTTTAACAACCGCACAGAAGGTAGAAAAAGATGAAAATTAATGGATCGTAATAGGGAGAAGTGATTACGATGGACATGATGTAAGAAGATTAATGTGCACAGGTAAAAATCTGCTTTTTTAATGCAGAATGTTGATTTTCTTGTAAAATATAACTAAATGTAATTCTCGATACTGCAGATACAACTGGTACAACTCTTAATGAATGATTGAAGCATTTGTTCTGATTAGCGCACATAATGTCTTTCGTATCGCTTACAAACACATTAAAATAAATTTAAATTTAGGATCTGTTTTTCAATAAACTATAAAAAATGAAAATGTGCAGATGTTGCCTTAAAGAACTGTTTCTTGTTGATCTGAATTATGAAAATGATGTAACCTATAATGTATACAGGTTTATATTTAGATATGTGAAACTATGTTTTTTAGTTTTTATATTAAATGTTCATATAGCTTGAAATTTTAAAGTCATACATGGGTAATACATAGGAATCCTTAAAAGCAGAAAAAAAAAAAACATGCACACCTACAAAGCCCAAACAGATTAAAAGAGATTATTAGAGGATTACAAGTAAAGTTAGACTTAATGCAAGAGCTTAACTAATAATTTCATCACGTAACTCCAAATGTAATTCCCTCTCTTTCCTTTTCTCATTTTTAATCCCATTCAGGGATAGACTGGATGATGCGTTAGGGAATATCAATAATAGTTCCATATCATTTATTCAGCATTACATAAACATGTTTTATCTTTACAGTTACGATATGCAAGATGTTAATAATTTTAACAAAATAAGAGGATCATAAAAATTCCATGTTATTTTTTAGAACAGTCCTGAAGCTGTTTCACATTAAATTGCCCACTGTTCTTAAAAAAAAAAAAAATCCTGCACATTGTTTAGTTTTCCAGCATCTTCTGCATATTTGAACCCTTTCCTCGTGTTGTCTTCTCGAACATCAGTGAATGTTTGCACCTTTTGTAAATTTTAGAGCATTTATCATATCTTAAAGACAGGTCTTTTTCTGTAGAGTTACGTAAGTTCTCTTCATCTTCCGCTCCTATTATTAGTGGAGCACCTCAGGGCTCTATTTTGGGTCCGTATCTTTTTAACTTATATATGTGTCAACTGGGTGATATTATTAAGAAGCATAAAGTTTTATTTCATTTTTATGCCTATGATACACAGCTGTACCTGCTGTTGAAAACTGACAATTCCATTCAACCTTTGTTGGAATACATCTGGGACATAGATAGAAATAGAGCTGTCACTCCTGTCTATGGAACCAGTTGCCTCTGGACATCCATCTCGCACCTTCCATTACTATTTTTAAAGGGATAGTTCACCCAAAAAATGAAAATTTGATGTTTATCTGCTTACCCCAAGCGCATCCAAGATGTAGGTGACTTTGTTTCTTCAGTAGAACACAAATGATGATTTTTAACTCCAACCGTTGCCTTCTGTCAGTCAAATAATGGGAGTGAATGGGAACTTCTACTATAAGAGTAAATAAAACTTGCATAGACAAGTCCAAATTAAACCCTGCGGCTCGTGACGCTACATTGATGTCCTAAGACATGAAACGATCGGTTTGTGCGAGAAACCAAACAGTATTTATATAATTTTTTACCTCTACAATACTGTCCAACTGCGTTCATACCTCACTAAGCGTATGCTGAACGCTGTTGGACATAGTGGTGTTTTAGAGGTAAAAAATTATATAAATACTGTTTGGATTCTCGCACAAACCAATCGTTTTGTGTCTTAGGACATCAATGTGTCGTCACGAGCCGCAGGGTTTAATTTGGACTTGTCTATGCAAGTTTTATTTACTCTTATAGTAGACGTTCCCATTCACTCGCATTATTTGACAGACAGACGGCAACGGTTGGAGTTAAAAATCATCATTTGTGTTCTACTGAAGAAACAAAGTCACCTACATCTTGGATGCGCTGGGGATAAGCAGATAAACATCACATTTTCATTTTTGGGTGAACTAACTCTTTAAATAAAAATTGAAAATGTATCTCTACTCCCTGGCATTTTAATATTACCATACTCCTGTTTTATTGTCCTGTTTTGTTTGGCTTTACTCTGCTCAGCACTTTGGATAGCTCTGCTATGTTTAAATGTGCTTTATAAATAAAATGTACTTTTACTTTACTTTTTAATAGTTGTGTATAAGTTCCTCAACTGTCCTCAGAGTGAAAAGATGGATCTCAAAATCATACAGTCTTTACAGAAGATGCTAGAAAACAAAAGATGTACAGGGCTTGGAGGATTTTTCTGAAGAACAGTGCAGGGTTATTGTTATGACACTATAGCCGTTAAATATGTGTTACTTAAACTAACACAAACATTAACTGAAATAAAATAAAGTATAAAAAACAAACCTGTTTCCCATTTTCATTTAATTGAACCAAAGAACTAAATAAACTAAATAAAAATTAAAAACTAACAGAAAAAAAGAGACAAAAACATAGAGCAAAATTACTAAAACTTTAAATGAAATGAAAATGAAAAATATAAACATAAAATCTAATTCAAAATAAAAACTATAACAGTATCTCAATGATAATAAAAGTATTAAGATTCAAGGTTATGTAAACCTTTGAACTGGTTCATTTGTGGAAATCAGTTATTATATTGTCTTGTGGAGTATATGTGTACATCTCTAATGTGACAGCTCATTCAACAGTGCATGCAATTTTTTTATGATCCCTCTTATTTTGTTATAATTATTAACATCTTACATATTCTGCGAGGCGTATGTAAAAAATAACTGCACATGACTGATTTGGGAAGAAGTAATTGGTAAATTTATTTGCCTTTGGTTTTCAAAGCAACAACAAATCACTAATATAAAATGCTCAAATATTTAGAAAATTTCTAGTAAAGCAGTTTTATGACGAAGTGGTGATTTATGTCACAGCATTTTGGTGATAAATAAATAATAAAATAAATATAAAAATATCAAACAAATCAGTTAGCTTACAAACATAAAATAATACTACGTATAATAATGATATAGACTAACGCCAAAGCATATGAACACATATAGTGGTCCAGAAGTACAATGTATCTGTGCAGTTAATGTAATCTGATCTCTTAGATCTCTTTAAGTGCTTTTTCATTTGTTGCTTTGTTTAATAAACATCTACCAAGAACAATGTTTAAATGTATAAGCCTGTGACATGTGTTTTTCTTTCCTTATTTGACCCCCCTCCTTTAATAATTCCACATCTTCATTTACCCTACCATCTGTCATAGGGATCTTTTTCTCATTTCTGCTTTATGTAATTTTCTCAATTTCATTCTCATCCCAAAAGACTTTTTGTGCGTGGTCACTGACATCCCTGTTTATCCTTCTGTTTCTTACCTCTGGGTAGCATGTTGGACCACATGTCCAGGCGTTCTCGCTCGCTGCTCTCTCTTTTCCTGACCTCCCTTGCCCTTGCTTTATCTGTGCTGGCTTTCTGTACGTCTTACTGGTGTGAAGGAACGCACAAGGTGGTCAAACCTCTCTGCCTTTCACCTGTCAAGATGAAGAACTGCGGCCAGAACAATAGTGAGCCTTATACTACAGGTATGATATATCACGTGCACATTAGTCTTCTGGTTTGATATTACCGGTGTGCTGTGCTGATATTCAGACCAACGTAACGACTGAGAGTATGATATTACAAGAAGTTATGATTGAGTAACATTTCAGAGATTATATTTTTCTGCCTATTTTTGACCCATCAATGGAAATAGTCCCAAACTAAATGAAAGCAGATTAACCCTTGCACATCTCCAAGCAACAGTAGTGTTTTTCTTTCCTGAATGAATAAGCCAGTGTTTTGAGTGAATTGGTTGAGTGAATGACTCAATGACTCATTCATATACAGTGTTAGGGAAAGTTACGTTTAAAAGTAATGTGTTACAATATTGCATTAATACATAAAAAAGTAACTAATTGCATTAAAGTTACTTTTTATGGAAAGTAATGCTTTAAGTTACTTTTGCGTTTTTACTCTTTACTTTTACTCTTGCTTGTTTGTTTTTTTGGTAACATACAAAAAAAGTTCTATTTTTGGCAAATGTAAAGGCCCTTTAGCACCAAAAGTGAAATAAATAATCCTCAGGTTGAAGGAAATACAAACTTGTGCCTGTACAGTAGAGGGCGCAGCTCAAACAAACCTTTCAACTGTGCTTCATTATGGACTGCAGAAGAATAGGATGCAGGAGAAGTTAGTTCAACACTCTTATTTCAGCAATAAAAACAATAAAACAAATGTGATGTTTACCTTAATTCGACTGGATCATTGATGGTCAGCATCAAAGCCATGGTTTATAAAGTGAGATTAAATGCATAAAGTATATTTGTGTTTTTTAAACTTATTTAATTATTGCAGGTTTGAGTAATAATCTGAGATTGCATGCCATTGTTTTTTATTCATTTTGAGGAATACTGAATCTGTCTTTATGCAAGTTTGATGAGTAGAGGATACTCACATTTAGTCTAGAGCTACAATAACCATCATGTTTACATGGTTGAGAACTTATTTGAAAAAGTAAAATTTTGTTGTAAATTTAAAAGTAAAGCATTGCTTTACTAGTTACTTGAAAAAAGTAATCTGGGTTGCGTTTCCCAAAAGCATTGTGAGCCTAAATTGATTGCCATCACTGGTCTCTATATAGTCAACTTAGGCTTACGATGCTTTTGGGAAATGCAGCCCTGATTATGTAACTCACTTTACTCACTTTGCATTTAAGATGGTCGCCACCTACTGGCATAATGATGTAGCCTGTGGAAAGAGTCAATGAAAAATCCCTAATGCACAGGCTGACAGTCTGTCTGGATTCTGGAATGCATGAACACAGACAAGCGGAGTGATATAAGCAGTGAAAAATTCCAGGTCTTGTACACTCCATTTATTTTAGTTAGCCAGCAGGTTAATTGGTTGTCCTTTTATTTCTTTCAGAAAGCCCCACCCCAGATCCACGGGGCACATTATCACCAAAGCGAAGGGAGGAACTTGCCAGGATTCGTCAAAGGCAACTGGCGAATGCAGTTCACTACATTTGGGAGACGGGAGAAGACAAGTACACCTTCAGATATTTCCACACAGGATTTTGGGAGTCATGTGAAAAACATGCTGATGGTAAGAAAAAGTCTCATTGGGAGACATCAAAGGGATAGTTCACCTCAAAATGACCCTAAAATTATCTACTCACCATCAAGTCATTCAAAATGTTTATAATGTCATTCTGTTTATGGACCACAAAAGGAGATGTTAGGCTGGACTTTCACACTGTTGTCCAGGGTCTGGAAGTTTTGCTATATTTGAATATATGCAAATACCCTCTACAGTGGTTCAACCTTAAACAAACCTTTTTGTTTTGTTTTTGCACACAAAACGTATTCTCATCACTTCATAACATTAAGGTTGAACCACTGCAGTCACGTTGACTATTTTAACGATGTCTTTACTACTTTTATGGACCTTGAATGTGGTAATTACATTGCTTCTTATGGGTGATTAAAAAAAAAAAACTCAAACAATGTACGAAGGTGTTACGGTTTGGAATGACATTAGGGTGAGTAACTAATGACAGAAATTTGATTTTGGGGTGAACTAACCCTGCATTCTGCCAAATGTTTTATATTTTGTGTTTCATGAAAGAAAGAAAGCCATCAGGGTTTTGAGCGACATGAGGGTAAATGAAACAAATTTCATCAAATTGCATTTGTTTTACTAGCACTTTGGTATAATTTCAGAACCTTGATGAAATTTTTCAAAATCATGACAAAACAATCACTCAGGCGGTCTAATGTTCAAAACATTGCATTGTGCGTTCATATCTTTAAGGAAATATTGCACTTGCAGAATCATTAGTAGAAATAACTTAATTATCATAAAATATAGGAACATTAATTTAGATAATCTACACACAAAATACCAATAGTTTCACATAATTTCTACAATTATTAAATACTGTAGTACAAATTAGGTGATACATGTTTACACGTTAAAACAACACCATAAAAGGACAATTAGAGAGAAAACAGTAGAATCATTGAAGAAAATACAATCATATCACAACAGGTTTCTTTGGATCAAAGCAAAAATATAGTTTTAAAAAAGAAAAAGAAAAACTACAGTACAGTAAAGCTTCAACTGCAGTGTTCCTCACCTGGCTTACTGTAAAATGCAAAACAAATGATTGATAACTGGACTTCTTTATTTCTACCAACCTACTTTTGTGGATTTGGCCACAGGTTCTCATTACAAGGGCCTGCATACATACAGTAATGTCAAATCTGAAAACATGGTCTGGAAAAGTGGAACATGGGACCATAGACACAGTGTCTGAAAAAGAATGATGATGAATATAATGTAGACCAGTTGGTTCATTTTGTTGTTGTAAGTGGATTTGATTATCCTGAAACCTTCATGATCATGGAGTGTTCATCAGTTTCCATAAAGCTGTGCATTAAAGGTGCCCTAGAATCAAAATTTGAATTTACCTCGGCATAGTTAAATAACAAGAGTTCAGTACATGGAAAAGACATACAGTGAGTTTCAAACTCCATTGTTTCCTCCTCCTTATGTAAATCTCATTTGTTTAAAAGACTTCCGGAAAACACGCGGATCTCAACATAACACCGACTGTTACGTAACAGTCGGGATCATTAATATGTATGACCCCAATATTTGCATAATGCCAGCCCATGTTCAAGGCATTAGACAAGGAAAGGCAGTATTAACGTCTGGATCTGTGCACAGACAAGGTAAGCAAGCAAGAACAATAGCGAAAAATGGCAGATGGAGCAATAATAACTGACATGATCCATGATAGCATGATATTTTAAATGATATTTGTAAATTGTCTTTCTAAATGTTTCATTAGCATGTTGCTAATGTACTGTTAAATGTGGTTAAAGTTACCATCGTTTCTTACTGTATTCACAGAGACAAGAGCCGTCGTTATTTTCATTTTTAAACATGTGCAGTCTGTATAATGCATAAACACAACTTCATTCTTTATAAATCTCTCCAACAGTGTAGCATTAGCCGTTAGCCACAGAGCACAGCCTCAAACTCATTCAGAATCAATGTAAACATCTAAATAAATACTTTACTCACATAATTCGAAGCATGCATACAGCATGCATGACGAACATCTTGTAAAGATCCAGGTGTGAACTTTGTAAATGCACTGTAATATAGTCGAGAGCTCATGTGGCAGGGAGCAGGCGAATTAAAGGGGCGGCGCGCTGCCAAAATCAGTGTATAGTTAATGATGCCCCAAAATAGGCAGTTAAAAAAATTAATAAAAAAAAAATCTATGGGGTATTTTGAGCTGAAACTTCACAGACACATTCAGGAGACACTTTAGACTTATATTACATCTTGTGAAAAAGCATTCTTGGGCACCTTTAAGAGTAATGCAACAGTTATTTATCATTTTGAGCAGTTGTTTTAATTGACAGATCATTGCAATGAAATGAAAGGGTGTATTTTGGTCACTGGTTATGAATTTTATGTCTAGAGTTTTGAAAAAATGAGTGCCAAATTTGTGTCAAAAAATGGTAAAAACCTTTAAATCTAATAAATTATCAAAATGGCACACCCTTTTTAAAATGCTTTATATGCCGTTCATCTTTAAAATAATCGTATTGTCGTGTGTCAGACATTGGATTTCATTGGTATTCTTGTTCATTCTGCTACATTACAGGAGAACGATGTCGGCGGTTCTTAGATCTTACTCCTGGAGAGACTCATGGTGAGAGTGCCATGTGTGTTCATGAAATGATCTCTGCAGAATTATATATATGCTATCTATTTGCAGAATGTCAAGTCTCTCTGTTTGTACAGTATGTGCTCATGTAAGGTTCCTCTCTGCCTGCTGCAGGTGTTCTGTGGTTGTCAATGATTGCTGAGTTCATGTACATCAGTTTGCTGGGGATGGGGTTTCTACTCATGTGGGTGGAGGTGTTGTGTGCTCATAAAGAAATGCATGCGCTCAAAATCAACGCTTTTGCAGCCATGTGCACTGTGCTCTCAGGTAAGAGATTGGTTCTCTCTTGTGGTACATTTGGGTATTGCAGTCTTTGGCAATTATTGTTAAAGAATGATATTTTGATCATTTGCATCACATAGTATAGCTACCAGGCATCTTATATTGTCCTAATTCCCCCTAGTTATATCTTTCAGGACTGTTAGGGATGGTGGCTCATATGATGTACACCACCGTATTTCAGCTGACTGTGATTGTGGGGCCCAAAGACTGGAGACCTCAAACATGGGACTATGGCTGGTCATTTGCGTGAGTATATTTACAAGTTATATACTCAATATACTTCCACCCCGGATTATGAATGGTAAATTTTGATTTGATTGGGATTCAATTAAAAGGGTAGTTTGCTTGGATGAACAATGCATATTGTTTTAAATTAGCTTTACAGAAAATCATGATGTTAATATTTTTCATATCTTAATAATTTCATGCCTTTTGGTTGCATTTAGCAGATTAGATCTTTGCGATAGCCTAATATAGTTTACTTTTTGCAACTATACAAGCAATCAGGCAGTTGAGATTTGCTATGTACTAGTAAATATTGCTTTATGTGAGTGGACTGCACTGTATGTGTGCAGATAAAGTTGGATATACTGTGCGATATATATTTACAATGATATAAAAAATAGCTGAAACAGGCCCAGGAATAAACTTTAACAACATAAAAATGTTTATGAAAAGTTCATGGAATATTGAATTAATGGAATTAATCAGTTGCTTCTATGTATTTAATCAGTGAAATTAATTAAAGGGTTAGTTCACCCAAAAATGAAAATTCTGTCATTTATTACTCACCCTCATGCCGTTCCACACCCGTAAGACCTTCATTAATCTTCGGAACACAAATTAAGATATTTTAGTTGAAATCCGATGGCTCCGTGAGGCCTGCATAGGGAGCAATGACACTTCCTCTCTCAAGATCCATTAATGTACTAAAAACATATTTAAATCAGTTCATGTGAGTACAGTTGTTCAATATTAATATTATAAAG
The DNA here is from genome assembly GCF_024489055.1 of Chanodichthys erythropterus. NCBI lineage: Eukaryota > Metazoa > Chordata > Actinopteri > Cypriniformes > Xenocyprididae > Chanodichthys > Chanodichthys erythropterus. The sequence goes on along the minus strand of NC_090222.1, from coordinate 17,382,310 downwards.
CAACAAGAATATTTTTGGTGCGCAAAAAAAACAAAAAAAACCCACTCATTTAGTGATGGCCGATTTCAAAACACTGCTTCAGGAAGCATCGGAGCATAAATTAATCAGTGTATTGAATCATGATTCGGGTCGCGTGTCAAACTGCCAACGGCTGAAATCACGTGACTTTGGCGCTACAAACAGCTGATTCGATACACAGATTCATTATGCTCCGATGCTTCCTAAAGCAGTGTTTTGAAATCGGCCATCACTAAATAAGTTGTTATTTTGTTTTTTTGGCGCACCAAAAATATTCTCATCGCTTTATGATATTAATATTGAGCCACTGTACTCAAATGAACTGATTTAAATATGTTTTTAGTACATTAATGGATCTTGAGAGAGGAAATGTCATTGCTGGCTATGGAGCCATCGGATTTCAACTAAAATATCTTAATTTGTGATCCGAAGATTAACAAAGGACTTATGGGTGTGGAACGGCATGAGGGTGAGTAATAAATGACAGAATTTTTGGGTGAACTAACCCTTTAAATAAGTTCAATGCCATGCATTAGATGCATTTCTCTGATTTCTGAATTGGCACAAAGGTTTCTTTCGGTTCTGTGACTTTTTTGTGTGTGCTGTTTTTAACATCTTTCATATGATTCCATCAATTTAACAAAGCCTTTAAAATGTTAAAGGGATAGTTCACCCAAAAATTAAAATTATCCCATGATTTACTCACCCTCAAGCCATCCTAGGTGTATATGACTATCTTCTTTCAGACGAACACAATCAGAGATATACAGTCAAACCAAAATGTTTTCAGACACCTTGAACATTTTATTCATTAATACAGTTTATTCACTATAGTTTAAAAAATGGTAATAAAATATGACAAGAGTTAAACTGTGTCAGAAAAGAATTAGCTTAATTATGTCAGATAACACTTCAGGTCAAAGTGTCTGAATAATTTTTGGTTCCAAATTTTTTTTATCAATTTTGGTCCACTGTATGAAAATTTTTTGGGTATAATACGTCACAGTTTACTTTATTTTGCTGTCCTCACTTACATAAATGAACTATAGTGTCCTGCACCCACTAGTAAAAAATATATCAAAAATGTCTGAATAATTTTTGGTTTGACTGTATTTTTGGTTGTGAATGGGGGGCTGCATTTTGAAGTCAAAAATAAAAAAAAGTAATCCATATGACACTATAGGGGGTTAATAAAGGCCTTTTGAAGCGAAGCGATGCGTTTTTGTCAGAAAAATATCCATATTTAAAACTTCATAAATTCAAATAATGAGCTTTTGTATAGTACTGCACAGGTTGACTTGCGCTAAATGAGTAATCCTCTGACACAATGTATGACACAGGATGTTGGAGTATTGTAAGCTTAGACGTCTCTCACGGTTCAAACAAATAGGGCTGTGCAACAAATTTAAGCTCCTTCTCTTATATCGAAATCCTCCAAAATTTCTTTTTAAAAATAATCGTTTTAGATTTATAATCTGTGACCGGTGATTTGTTTTGCTCTATCCTCTGCTCCTCTGCATTCGTCATTACGTTGTGCATCCAAAATCAACTCTTCCCCAAATCGACATTCTGCATATGGTTGTCCGCCGGAAGCTAGTTATTTGAATTTATAAAGTTTTAAATATAGATATTTTTCGCTTCGCTTCAGAAGGTCTTTGTTAACCCACTGGAGTCATATGGATTACTTTTTTTATGGATGGATGCATTATTTTTCACTTAAGGATATTTTTAAATATATCTTCGATTGTGTAAGTCAATTTTTAGAGATATTTTTGAAAAATAGTTCAATGATTGTTGACAAAAGCCTGATATTCCTCTTTCTTTTGCATGGTCCATTCACTCAACTCCAAGGTTGGCATGGGTGTCTTTCAGCTGCTGCATGGGTGCTGCAGTTATGACCCTTAATTCTTACACCAAAACAGTCATTGAGATGCGTCACCGCCAGAGGCTTCGATTAGAAGAGGCCCGCGCTACAAGCCACGCTCCATCCTACGATGAGGTGGTTCCAGGGGGCGGGCTCTACTCCGTCAGTGGCCTATTACAGTGTCCGAATGGCATGATAGACTCTATGTGGGCACCCAATGGGAGCATGAGAATGGTGCAGGAGGAGGATGTGCCCACCCTGGTACTGGTTGGGGGGTGCAGACCGGATACGTGTGAGGACTGCGAGAGAGAGATAGATGAAATGAAGGAGGCCATGAAAGGAATAGATTCTCCTTGCTAAATTGGATGAAGTGAGTTGAGAAGAGATTCAGCCAAAAATGAAAAATCTGACTTTATTTAGTCAACCTCATGTCGTTCCAAACCTCTATGAATCTGCGTAACACAAAAGAAGGTATTTTGAAGAATGTTGGTTTTGGTTACCATTGATTATATGGACTGTGCAACAAATTTTAAAGCATCTACTTTTTTTGTTCTGCAAAAGAAAGGATACAGTAATGTGTGTAAATGATGTCCAAATTTTTATTTTTGGGTGAACTATCCCTTTAATGAGTTTTTACAACAAAGGGCTTGCATGTTTTGTTTGCCTGATTGACTGACTAAAAATCGTCTATGTAAAATATCTCTATAGATAATTTTTTTCAGGTATGTATACGGCTGAAATTCAGTCAGTATGAGTGAGAGATGTAGACACACAGCTGGTGTGAGAAAGGAGTGTAAATCACGTGTGTGTAAATCATGGAATTCCATGTGAGGATTCTGGAACATTTCATTTATATATTGAAAGGTATGAAACTCTTGAGTGGATTACAGATTGTGTCAGATCACGAAGCCTGTATTATGCATCCCATCTGTTATATTTAAAAAAAAAAAAAAAGATTTTCTGTTACAGCTCAACTTTTCTGTTATATATATATCTGTGTTATTTAATGACTCTGTTGGTCAGAAAAGCATCTGGTACCATAGCTAATGTACAGACTTGCTTAAAAGAACATTATTACCAACACAATCTAAAATGCTTGAAATATCTACTAAATGTGGAATTGTTGCAACCATCAAATGGTGTGATTATTTGTGTCATGGGGTTTTCTACTACTTCTGAGAATAGAGCAGGGTATAAATGAGAATTGTGCAATTTTGTGCAACTTACATTCACCATTGTCCAATGTGACAATCTTTGTGTATTTCTGTCTTTAGTTCAAGTTCATTATCACAAATGCTCAATATGGCAAAAGAAAGAAAAAGATGATATATTAAAGAGACTGGAGAGAGATAGGATGGGCTGTGAAGTTGGAGATTTTGAAATGTCTACTTTGCAACATGCAATTATGTCAGTAATCCTAACTTGGATTAATACAGTGAGGGAAGGAACGGTGGTAAAAAGAGCTTTTATAGAGATCTGAACAGACTCTCTCCAACACAATATTCCAAAGTACTCACATACAGACTCCCATTTACCTGTGTAATCTGGCCCAACTTTGCCACGCATTGACACACGCACAAAGATAATCCAGGATTACGGGTAAATATTGCCACGAGAATGTTAAACCCCTCGGCCGCTAGCAGACCATTAGAGATTAATGTGCTGCCCATTCCAGCGGTTCACTTGAACTCTTCACCTCCTCTAAACAATTACACACAAATTCACACATACTGACACAGAATAGTGAGACTCATGGTAGCTTTTACATTTTCAGTTTTATTCCTCATCAATAAACTCATCTGCATAATTTAAATGACAGACATTATTGTATATATTGTGCAATCTTCCTGGATGATGTCATTTTCTTTCTCTTTTTTTTTCAATTTTTATTTTCATTTTTTTTTGTCAACAGCCTAGAAGTTTAGTTGGCCTTCATCTGTATTTTACTTCTTTTACAAAAAAAAACATGAATTATTTTGCTCTCATTTCAATTCATAAAGAAAAAAAATGCTTGCTTACAGATCAAGAGTATCGTTATAATTTCATCTGTCAAAAAGTCAAAAAATTTTCACACATTTCAACACATCTTCCCAGAAGTGACACTTTACTATCAGTTTACAACCTTTGATAATAATCACTATCCTCACTCCATCTGTCACGACTAACTCAAAATATTGCAGTTAATGGGTTTTCAGATACTGACAAAATGAATGTCCTACTACAAGAAACAGACAGATGTGCACAGATTAAAGGGGTGAAAGTTAAAAACAAACAAAATGAAAACAAGAAAAGGGGGAAGCACAAAAGGAAACCATATGACAATAAAAATACAAGTGTTATTATTCTTGTTTTATTGTTACTTTGTGGGCTCATATTGAATAAGGTGGATAGCGCCTTCGTTGTCAAGAACACCTTGAATAAACTCACCCTCAGCCAATCGTTCTGGATGAAAAAGAGAAAGAGATGGTGACAACTGGGCAATCTTTTGACATTACCATACCAATTACCATCATGCAAATATATATTCAAGCACTCTTGAAACTTTTACCATGTATCTATGGATGACAGATATTTGATAATATATAATAATACATTTATTTTGTTATTTTAAAAGATATACAAACAGTTATAAACATCTAAAATATAACAAAAAAATTAACCTATAAAACCAAAAAATATTACCATTTTCTTTTTTATCGAAGTACGACCACAGTTTTTCTGCTCTCTTCTCAGGAGTGTTCTCATCTGCTGGAAGATTATCTTGGTCCTCTTTGGGGATCAGCTTAAAGATAGCCTGAGGATCAACAAGATGGAAGAAAAGTGGAGGTGAGGAGGGAGGAAAGAAATAACAGGCTAACGCTCATGTGAATGCACATTCTGTTGAATACTGGTTACGCTTTATTTCCATAGTCCACTCTAAGTCGTTCTACTTACTATAAGTAACTTTGCAATGACATGTCAACTACTACAAGTCATTTAGAGTACTAGTAGACCGTCTACTTAATATCCACTAATGCTTTATTTTGATGCTCCCCTAACTTTGCCAGTACGTCAACTTATTCTACTAACCCGAACCAAAACAATCAGTCTACACTGTAAAAAATATATGATCAATATGTTATGACAACATATGTTTCTACATTGCTTTAACTTATCAAAATAAGTTGATTTTCAACTTTTTTTTATAAGTTATACAAGATTCAGCTCCTTTTTTAAAAGTCATTTTAATGTAATTTAATTTGAAATGACTTCATTTTCAATGACTTCAAAATTCAAGTTGATTGTACTTAAAAATTTAAGTCAGCAACTTCTTTAATGAGTGTTAGATGACTGGAAGTTGCAAAGTTACTTAAAGTTAGTAGAATTTATAAAGTGGACAATTGAAATAAAGTATAACCTGAATAATTTCTAAAACCTCTCTCTTTTATTGACATATAGGCTTGAAACTCAAAGAACATAGCACATCATAATGGTATTAAATAATCAACTTGAAAAATATTTATTTATATGATTTTTTCTTTTGTAAAATCATCTTCAATAATTGATGTAGTTCAGATAACATAATATTTTGAGTTTATGTTGATTTAAACAATCGCCTTTATTGTATTAACTATTTTTTTTTATTTCAATGAACTCAAAATTTTAAGGCAACCATGTAACTTACTTTTTTTAAGTTAAACCAACAATTCTTTTTTTTACAGTGTGGCCTTAACAACTAAATTAAGCTAATATTAAAACTAATATATATATAGTCTGTATATAATCTGTTCATAATACTGTCTATCTACCATCTCTAGCATTTTCTCCCTGACACATCAAAAGTAAACACCTCACATCTCAATACAGGCTAAATTACATATTCAGACAGTGAAAAGCTCAGTGACATCCACAGCTTTTAGTCATCAGCCATAACTGGGAGTGTCAAATGAATGACCATCTGCACTTCTGGTAATGCTTGTCTGAAGGTAATCATCATAGATTAGGACCACTAATAGCAAGGATCATCTACATAGACTTTGATTTTGCTTGACCTGGATCTGAGTGGTTCAGTGAGCTGAGGAGATGTTTATCTCTGATAAATAAGACATGTAAGAATAATGCAGATTAGTTGCAGTACCAAAGCTCCTGCCAAAACCACACGCTGGCCTCAACACAGCTCTGTCTTTAATGCTCTTTTACTTTCAGTCACTGACACGACGACAGAGACATTTACACTTATAAACCACCAAACCAGTGATCACAAAGCCTGGGCATGAGGTCAATGCTGATCTGACACTCTAGCAACTAGTAAACAGTGCATAAAAAAGGGAAGTGTATCTTAAGTTTCTATGGTGGTGTATGACTACTTAATGAAAAACATAGAAGAAACACGTTTTCTCATGTTTGTCGTGCTGGGCATATAATAAGCAACTTAAGCCTCATGTTCCCACTGTTTACTGTGACTTCTGTGACCCACTTATCCAGCATCTTTCTAAAAAAAAGTGTCTCACACTATAATCCCCTCACCACCTGTCTCTGGGCTAATGGCTGTGTACCTCCGAAAAGGCCTCGGTCTACATTTATTGTTCAAGCTAAACCATTTATCGGATGGATTATTCTGAGATCGGCCAATTCCATTAGCCATGCTCCAAATCACTGGCTTGTTAAGTCCAAGTTTTAAGACATTTGGCTTCTTTTTACTGAGGGCTTGTGTTTTGTTTGTGTTCAGTATTGCTGACTGAGCAAAACTTAAAGAGAGAATAGAGAGACTATTTAAAGTCTGGTTCATTGATTAAATACAGAACATGTGATGTGTGATCAGGAGAAAGATTAGAACGCATTGGCGTGAGCACTATATGGGGGGCAGGGGCAAGTTGTCACATATGGGGAAGTAGTCACATGGGCTGTATTTCAATTACTTTAAGGATTTGAGTCAAATGTTTTTCAAGTTGGTTTTAAACATCTTAAATCAGAGCAATTTTGTCCTCTAAAGTGTTAATATTATCATTTGCAACAAGTGAACACAATAAAACCAAACTGGGATACACTTGAGTCAGCTAAGAATGAAGACAGATTTTAACTGAAATTTTTTCAGGACAAATATTTATTATAAATGTCTGGTTGGGGTAAGTTGTCCCATTTATATCTTAGCATGCTGTCACATGTTCTTTAATTATTATACATTTTTAAAAAAAATTGTATACAATTGTTTGGCCAAATCAATACATACATTCCTTTTTAAATCTTTGGCTGTTTAATTATTTTTTTGTTGTTGTTGTTTAATTGTTTGACTGAAATGATAGACTGTTTAATGGCAGGTTCCAATATTTATATACAGTCAAACTAAAAATTATTCATACATTTTTGATATTTTTGGTATATTTTTACTAGTGTGTGCAGGACACTATAGTTCATTTATGTAAGTGAGGATAGCAAAATACATTGGACTACCAAATTGAAAAAAAAACTTTGACCTGACCATGTTTTGCTCAAGCGTTATCTGACATAATTAAGATTTCTAACATAATTATTTTTTTCTGACACAGCTTAACTCTGAGATCTTGTCATATTTTATTACCATTTTGTTAAACTATAGTGAATAAACTGTATTAATGAATGAAATGTTTGAGGTGTCTGAATAAATTTTGGTTTGACTGTATAACTTGCCCCATATTGTGACAACATACCCTCCAAATTTTGTCTTTTTTTTTCTGGGGAATAAGGGTGAAATGTGATTAATTTTTTGATACTCTTGGAAATTGCAGTAAAAAGTGTGAAAACTAGCCACAATTTCTCTACACAAATAAATACTCACTCATTTAAACTATGATTTTGAAGGGAATCCACACAACAGTGCCACAAACCTTTCATATTCACTAATATTTAACCTACCTGGCAGATTTCTGTCACTTCTGCCTTGGTGATGTATCCGTTCTTGTCAACATCGAAGAGTGAAAAGGCCCACTCCAGCTTCCGCTCCGTCTTTCCAGTTGATGTCATATGTAGAGCGATAATGTATTCCTTGAAATCCAATGTTCCATCATCGTTTGTGTCAAAAGAGCGGAAGACGTGTTGGGCGTACGATGTGGCGTCACTTTCTGGGAAAAAGCGTTCGTAGATCTTTTTAAACTCTTCTGGTGTGATACGGCCAGACGGACACTGCTTCTGGAAGTTCTCGTACCACTGTGACAGTTCATCCTCTGTGAATTTGGTATTGAGTTTGAGATCCTCCAGGATCTCCTTGGACATAGCACTGCTTTTGGCATTCCCCATTTTTGGCTGCTGTTGGAGGGCACAGGCAGGGGTTCAGGAAGTATTGTTTGTCAGGTCCTCCCTTCACAACCAGAGACACACTCTACTTTGTAGCTGCTCTTGTTGAAATGTTCCCAGAGAATCTCTTCTGCCTGTAATTAATGTCCCATAAAAATCTTGGTGTTCAGTTCTCCTTTGAAAATAGTGGGTTGATAGATGCTACTCCAAAGAGTTAGCAGAGAAAGAACAACGTCCGTTGTAATGAAGCTCTCAAATGTACAAGGAAGAATGACCGCCGTTTGATGACGGTGGCTGCTGATGGGTGGGTGGCTGAGTGAGTGAGGGTGGGGCAGGTGAACTTAGGCTGTTACCTTTGAATGCAGGTTTAAGTCGTTAAAGAGGGATTTGAAATGGCTGAGCCTCTGAGCCCCGAATCAACAGCTCGGGACTGTCTCTTCCATAAATGATTACAGTAATAACCCTGAACACACATACAATAAAAACAACATCTATCTATCTATCTATCTATCTATCTATCTATCTATCTATCTATCTATCTATCTATCTATCTATCTATCTATCTATCTATCTATCTTCATTATTTTGAATTCTGATGTGTCACAATTGTAACATTATCTAGCTACAGTGCTCAGCGTAAATGAGTACACCCCTTTGAAATGTAACATTTTAAACAATATCTCAATGAACTCAAAAACAATTTCCAAAATGTTGACAAGACTAAGTTTAATATAACATCTGTTTAACTTATAACATGAAAGTAAGGTTAATAATAAAACAGATTACACATTTTTTTTTTTTTCAGTTTTACTCAAATTAGGGTGATGCAAAAATGAGTACACCCCACAACAAAAACTACTACATACTTTGTATGGCCTCCATGATTTTAAATGACAGCACCAAGTCTTCTATAGGTATGGAATGAACAAGTTGGAGAAATTTTGCAACATCTATCTTTTTCTATTCTTCAAGAATTACCTCTTTTAGAGAGGATGGACGGTGATGCTCCACTTGTCTCTTCAGAATTCACCATAGGTGTTCGATTGGGTTCAGATCAGGAGCCACTGAATTAGTTTCACCCTGTTCTTCTTTAGAAATCCAACAGTGGCCTTAGATGTGCGTTTAGGATCATTGTCATGTAGGAAAAGTGCATGACGACCAAGAGCACGGAATTATAGTAGCATCTTCTCTTTCAGTATAGAGCAGTACATCTGTGAATTCATGATGCCATATAGGCACAATGCATTTTTCTTTGTTTTCCTCACCTAGTTATCATAATGTGTCAAGTATATTATCTATACGTTTCTATTAGACTGTAACGAAGTTCGTAAATATGGGAAGAAGGAGGCGGGAACCGGCAAACATTCAACAAAACTTTAATCTCAAAATAAACAAACACAAAACGGAAGTAATGCCGGCAGACCCTCGCGGACGTCTGCCGGCCTCACAAACATAATAAAACATAAAATGAAATCCAGGCCTGGTCCTCTCTCGTCCTTCACTGTAGTCGCTCCTCCTTTTATGCCTCCGGAGCTCCTCCGTGAGAGACTCGCGCCGTTCCCTCACGGCTCTCGCCCGCCCTGCTTGTCACATAGACTTTTGTAAATGTGTCCTGAATTGATAATTTTTGCAGGGGAATCCTGAATTTCACTAATGTATTCAGGGGAATGTAAAGCATTAGATCAACCAATGACCCAACAGTTCTCTAAAGCAGCTCATAAAGATGCATGTCATGAATCTTCAACTGGAAACCATATATAGACAGAGCACAACACAAGAGGTACAATTTCTGATAATGGAAGAACAACATGGAAACAAACAAGGTCAACAGCTGGGAAGAAGAAGAGGAGTAAGGATGTGTGTTAGAAGGGTAGGGAGGCAAAACAGAGGAAAAGGTAGATAAGGCAAAGGGAGTAGGCACGTTTCTGGTGAAATGAGGCCCACTATTGTAAACTATGTTCTCAATAATGACCTCACTTATGCGAGTCTAAATGTGCAACCGAATGTTTGGAGAAAAAACTTTTCCTCAATCATTCAAGCACATGTTCACTGTACTCTAATATGGTATGCATGCTATAATCTTAATATTACAGTAGCATATTACACTTGCTTTACACTTACAGTATAGTATAGCAGGCTAAATTAACTCTATACAGATAAACACTACATCACACACGTACACGTGAATACATATATACAGTCTTGTCTTTTTCATTTATCACAAGGACATTTTACAGTAATTTGTTCACTGTCATAAAAAACGTACTCGGTTACTAACGTAACCTCGGTTCCCTGAGATATGGAACGAGTACTGCGTATGGGGGAAAAGTCTCCCTTTTTCCCCACCACTGAAGCCTTTTCAATAACGCAGTGTAACTGCACCGTCATTGGTTCACTCATAGACAAGTTGTTGAACCAATGGTGGCGCGGCTCAGCTGCGCGGCCTATGAGAGGAGAGCGCGCGCACATTCCCGCCAAAAGGGGTGGGGTAATGTGCTATATAAGCGAGCGAATCGCCATAGGCCATCAGGCCATATCGACTGAAGCGACGACCTAAGCCGCAGCCTCGTGGCACGGCAAGTAACGCAGTACTCGTTCCATATCTCAGGGAACCGAGGTTACGTTAGTAACCGAGTACGTTCCCTTTCGATATTTCAGTCGTACTGCGTATGGGGGAACGAATTCAACCACGCGTGCCACGGCTGGGGAACGACAGAACTTGAGCAGGCACCAGAAGGGGCCGAGGACAAGTGAAGGCCGAAGCCGTCATACCCTGTTACACTACGAAGGAGAGAACTCCTGAGTTTGTGATGTGCAAAAAGCGGAATATTAAGGGCCCGCAATTTTACACTGAAAGGACCATAGCATGCAAGGTCGGAACGTCCAACTGGTAGAATCTGACGAAAGTGGACGGCGAGGACCAGCCGGCCGCCTCACAAATGTCTTTGATAGAGACTCCACTGGACCAGGCCCATGATGAAGCCATGCCTCTAGTGGAATGAGCTCTAACTCCAATGGGGCATGTAGCGCCTGCAGAGGAGTAAGAAAGGGCTATGGCGTCAACGATCCATCGTGATAGACGCTGTTTCGAGACCGGAGACCCTTTGGAGCGGCCACCAAAACAAACGAATAGCTGATCAGATTGCCGGAAGGGCTGTGATCGCTCGATGTAGATGCGCAAAGCCCTAACGGGGCATAGTGATTCTAGCTCTGGCTCGTCCGATGAACAGGGGAGCGCAGAGAGTGAGATCACTTGTGCTCTGAACGGCATAGAGAGCACCTTGGGAACGTAGCCAACCCTTGGTTGAAGCACAACCGTAGAGTCGTTAGGCCCGAATTCAAGGCATGCAGGGCTCACAGAGAGTGCCTGCAGATCGCCAACGCCTTTAACCGATGCCAATGCAAGTAGCAGAGCGGTTTTAAATGTTAAGGGCTTGAGGCCTGCTAGACTTAATGACTCAAAAGGAGGACATTTAAGAACCCTGAGGACCAAAGAGAGGTACCAGGGGGGAACGGTGAGGGGACGAGGAGGATGCAATCGCCTGGAACCCCTCAGAAACGTAATAATCAAGTCGTTCCGCCCTACAGATTGTCCAGCAATGGGCGAGTGAAACGCCGCAATGGCTGCTACATAAACCTTGAGCGTGGAAGGGGCTCGTCCCGAGTCCAGTCGCTCTTGGAGGAAAGTTAGTATGGAAGATACTTCGCATCCCTCCGGGTCTATGCTGCGTGTAGAACACCAGCTAGCAAAGACCGACCACTTCTGGGCGTAGAGACGTCTCGTGGACGGAGCTCTCGCCTGTGAAATGGTATCTAGCACATTCCTGGGGAGGTCAGATGGCTCCCGTCGAGGGTCCACAGATGTAGAGCCCAAAGCTGCGGCTGTGGGTGCCAGATTGTTCTGTTCGCCTGAGAGAGGAGATCCCGTCTCAGGGGAATTGGCCATGGGGCTTTTGTGAGTGAACGAACACTTGGGGAAGCCCATTCCAGGAGGCGTTTCGCCAGAGCGCATAAGCGGCTGGACGAAAGACCCCCCTGGCGATTTATATATGAGACCACTGTCATACTGTCCGATTGGACTAGGACGTGGCGATCCGTCAGACGAGAATGGAAGGCTTGGAAGGCTCGTATCACTGCCAATAATTCGAGGCAGTTGATGTGAAGGTGGCTTTCCTCGTGTGTCCACGAGCCGAAAGCCAGGCTGCCCTCGCACAGAGCGCCCCAACCTGAGTTGGACGCGTCTGTCGAGAGAACCGTCCTTCGTGTTACTGCCTGCAGGGGTACTCCTAAAGTGAACCAGGTAGGGTTCATCCAAGGTTTCAGAGCCATCAAACAGACCTGATTGACCTTGAGGCGAAGGCGCCCGTGACGCCAAGCGTAAGGAGGTACCCTGGTTTTCAGCCAGAACTGCAGGGGCAGCATGCGAAGCAGGCCGAGCTGGAGCACTGGGGAGGCAGAAGCCATGAGCCCTAGCAACCTCTGGAAGAGCTTCAGAGGGAGGTAGGCCTTGTTCTTGACGGAAGCCGCGAGCTGCTGAATGGCCAGAGCGCGCTCTGGTGAGACTACGGCCATCATGCGGACCGAGTCGATCACTGCACCCAGGAACGAAATTCGTTGAGTGGGGAGTAGTGAGCTCTTGGCTAGATTGACCCTGAGACCCAGGCACTGTAAGTGGCTGAGGAGCACGGATCTGTGTTGTTCTAGTTCCGAACACGAGCTGGCCAGGATGAGCCAGTCGTCGAGGTAATTCAAAACTCGTATTCCCATCTGTCTCAGAGGGGAAAAAGCCGCATTCATGCACATTGTGAAAGTGCGGGGGGCCAGGGAGAGCCCGAAGGGGAGGACCGTGTACTACCGTGTACTAAGCCACACCCTCGAATGCGAATCTCAAGAATCGCCTGTGATGGGGGGCTATCTGGATGTGAAAGTAAGCGTCTTTCAGATCCAGCGAGCAAAACCAAACCTCGTGGCAAATCTGCGCGAGAATTTGTTTCAGCGTCAGGACTTTGAACTTTCGCTTCATAAGGGAAAGGTTCAACAACCTGAGGTCCAAAATGGGTCTGAGACCGCCGTCTTTCTTGGGTACCAGAAAGTAACAGCTGTAAAAGCCCGACTCGCCCTGCGGAAAAGGAACTGTTTCTATAGCTCCTTTTCTGAGTAGAGTTAAGACCTCTGCTCGGAGGACGTGAACGTCGTCCGATTGTACCACGGTCTGGATGACCCCTCCAAACCGCGGAGGTCTTCTGGTGAACTGGAGCGAGTAGCCCTGGGTTACGACTTTTAGAATCCATCTTGACACCCCGGGGATGGCTTTCCAAGCCTCGGCCCGTGTGGCAAGAGGGAGGATAACGTCTGGTGACGGCCCGAGGGAGGGCGGGCCGGACACCGGGAGGGATGGAAGAGGAAATTTGCTCTTTTGTGAAATATTTAAAAATATGGTCGCCGTGAAAACGGCGGTTGTAGGGGGCACAATACTTGTGGGCCCTGTGACAGCAAGCTGTGTTATTCCCGCGCCCAGAAATGAACGAGGCGGAGGGGAATTTGCACGAAGGAGCTTCTGGGGTGGTCCGGCCGCGGCGGGACATGCCCCAGTCCTCTTCCTTAGCAGATCAGGATGACTTCGGAGTCGCCGGGTCCAGCGCAATCCTGGGCCGGGGTCCCTGGCGTCTCGGGAAGGGTCGCTTAGAAGGGCGCGAGCGCTGGCGTTGCTCCTTGGGCGGCGCTGCCTGGGAAGCGGAGGGAGCGGGCTTCGTCTGCTGAGCCGGCGCAGGCCTGGGGCGGCTAGATGCAGACGCAGAGCTCGAGCGCTTGGGTAGGAAGTGTCTCATGGCCTGAGACGACTTCTGTGCAGCTGTGAAGCGCTCCGTGAAACCCTCCACTGCTGGCCCAGAGAGTCCTGACGGGGAGACGGGGGCATCCAAGAAAGCCGTCTTGTCCTGATCTTTAATTTCCGTCAGGTTAAGCCACAGGTGGCGCTCCAGCACAACGAGGCTGGCCATGGATCTGCCAATGGCCTGGGCCGTGGCTTTCGTGGCCCGCAGGGCTAAATCCGTGGCACTGCGGAGGTCCCGAAAAGCAGGCGCATCAGTGCCGGACTCGTCCAATGAGCGGAGGAGTTTGGCCTGGAAAACTTGGAAGATGGCCATGGAGTGTAGCGCTGAAGCGGCTTGGCCGCTGAGGCGTAGGCCCTTCCTGCCAGGGCGGAGGTAGTCCTGCAGGGTTTGGACGGGAAGGCTCTCTTCGTCTTCCATCCCACAGCCGCGGGAGGACAGAGGTGAGCAGCCACTGCTTCATCCAGGGGCGGCAGGTGTTCATAGCCCTTTTCTTCCGAGCCGTCCACAGAGGTGAGGGCTGAGCAGTGCGAAGTTTGCAGGCGGGCAGAGTAAGGGGCGTGCCATGACTTCGTGAGCTCCTCGTGGACTTCTGGGAAGAAGGGAGCGGAGTGCTGGCGAGGGGCCTGACGACGACCTGGGAGGAACTACTCATCCAGGCGGCTCCGCGATGGCTCCTCTGGAGGGGCCCAGTCGAGGTCGAGGTCATCGACGGCCTTGGACAGGACACGGAAGAGCTCGGCGTCCATGCCCGTGCCGTGGTCAATGGGCTCCAAGGAAGGCAGGGGGGCGGGGTCGTCCGACTCGCCAACCCAGGCTTCTGGCTCAGAGGCTGCCATAGACACAGAGTCGAAGAGGGGCTCTTCGTCGGATCCGCCAAATGAGAGAAGGTCGCTCGCATCTGCTGAGGGACGCTGGTCAGGGCGGGAGAACAAGACGGGGGATTGTTCTCTGCTAGGAGAGGGCGAGGCACGCGGGTGCTGAGCCGACGTGGGCTCGCCCATTTCCATGCGCTGAACCGCTCTGCCCCGCGGTCTCTTCCTCACAGGAGAGGGGGACGGGAGGGCGCAAGCGGTGGGGTCTTCCTGTTTGAAAAAGGCGGCCCGTGAGCACAGAGACGCTAGACTCATGGACTCGCAGTGCGAGCATGAGCCGCCAACGAGCGCGTTATCCGCGTGAGACTTGCCCAGACATCCCACGCACTCGTTGTGCCCGTTTTCTTCGTGCAGAGGGGCTCTGCACGTACCACAGGAGTGGTGTGGCATTTAGAAATGCCGTGCGCCGTGAAAATGGCGATTGGGAGGCTCTGACGGCGAGGGCCGGTGCTCGAAGCGGTGAAAACCGCTGGAAAAATGCTTGAGAGCGGTTACTGTAACCGCGGGAGGACGCAGAAAGGGCGCACCGGATGGGGGCAGGAGACCCGCTGAGAAGCGGCCGGTCGCAGGAAGCGGGAGGCGGTGGCTCGTCGACAGCTCGAAGGCGGCAGTCGGCGAGGGCGCTGCGGGGATCCGGCGAGTCGGCTGGGTCCACTGCAGGGCCTTTTCAACGCCGGCGAAGCGTCTTCTCAGGCGGCGAGCTTCTTTCCCGGCGAGCAGGCTTCGGCGAGGATCAGCGAAGAGAAGTTCAGTCGTCGCTGAAGGAGAAAGGACTGATGGCCTATGGCGATTCGCTCGCTTATATAGCACATTACCCCGCCCCTTTTGGCGGGAATGTGCGCGCGCTCTCCTCTCATAGGCCGCGCAGCTGAGCCGCGCCGCCATTGGTTCAACAACTTGTCTATGAGTGAACCAATGACGGTGCAGTTACACTGCGTTATTGAAAAGGCTTCAGCGGCGGGGAAAAAGGGAGACTCTTCCCCCATACGCAGTACGAGTGAAATATCGAAAGGGAACCATAGTTTACATCTGAAATATTCATCACTTTTATATTGACAACATGGCTAAGCATTTTGACTTTGTTGTTCAAGAACAATGACAAAATTCTGATGGCACTGATATGTTCATTGAAATAAATACTTGCTTTTGAGAAATGAAATAAGGATTCTTAGCAAGTTACAGGCTTTTGCATGTAATCCAATACTGTCCTGTTTGTGCGGTTTGTTTCGAGAAATGAACATACTGTTTTGCAACTGTTTTGAGAAATGTGCCAAAGCAACTGAGAAAAACTGTAATTAACCTTGCAGGTAAAGATCCTCCTTTCCAGAACTTGTTCATTATTATGAAATAATAAGATGGCTCCAAATCATTTAAGCAGCAAAAGTGCAGTGGTAAAGTCAATAACAACGAGTTCTGAACATACAGTCATGTCCTCAACTGACAGTCTTAGTCCTCTTAATGAGGCATCAGAGCACTTTGGCATAGAGAGCAGCATTCAGAAAACCAAACTGACCTTTTGTGACATTAAAAACAATGCCTTGTTTTAGAAACATACTTATTTTTCCTCAACTTGACAATGTTGTTTCTTACAAAACTATATATGGCTTAAAAAATCAGCTTTATTGTTTTATCTTAAGGAACATTTCTGAACTGTCAAAGCTTTCACTGAGTACGAATCCAGTGACAGCGACTTTTGCAGTATCAAGCTCATTGAGGTTAATTCGAAACACCTCTGTGTTTTGTTTGATGGTGTTTCAATTGCATGTTGTAATCAGGGGATCATTAAGCCTGGACCTGACATCAGTCATACCCTCTTTTCCAGGAATGTTCCCTCTTTTAATCTCATTCCTGTACTTCTCACCTCTCTACAACTTTTCTTGCCATCTGTCCTTTATTGGGCCTATTGCCATCTCTGGTGCTGGTTTTCTAATTTACTGGATTATGCTTACTAATATTTTTCAGTTCAACATCAAACATAAGCAACATGACTTTATCCTGCTCACTGGTTATATGTTGCCGTAATGGTGTGTGTCCTTTGACACTTGCACATAAACTGCTGTAAGTAAATTCATGAGGTCATGTTTGGTTCACTGACTAATAGCTGTTTGAGCAGCAGCTGTGTTTAGGTTCATTTGTAAATATCATTAGATTGTTGAACCTGTGACATACAGCATTCTGCTGTCAGGTTATTCTAAATAAATGCTGGTAGTATTTTAGCTGCATGTGTAGCACAGATGTACTTCTTTCTTAGCTTTAGTCAGGGGCGGTTTCTTCATTAGGGCAATTGGGCAACGCACCACCAAAGTGAGAAAGGGACGGATTTTTCAATCACATTCAACCACAGAGTTATGCTAGCTGTCACTGCTAGGCTGTATGTTCTGCCTCTGGATCATGCTCTGGATATAGTCCAATCAGCGTCGAGTCACGCTCTGTGGAGTACCGCCTCTTTTTGGGCGATTTCAGCCTGGTCGAGATTTGCCCCGAGTGCTCCCATAGACTTCCATTCAAAAAACTTTTTTTTCGAACTGCAGGCACTGCAATGCATTCTCTATGGGTTCCGGGAGGGCTAGCACTAACGTGCTTTCGTCATCATACGTAACCTTAACTTGTGCGGCGATTGGTGCAAACTAACATACCGCTATTAATAATATTTTTTTAAGCTGAAGTGACATCCAATAATTTCCTCAGTGCATGTTTACATTTCACAGGTATATTCTCCATCTGCAAATGTTAGAAAGTCGAGAAAAATATTTCCATTTTGCAGCCAGGCGTGGACGAGCCTTCAGCAAGCACAAACTTCCGTGAACGAGCGCCGCCGCGAGTATGCACGCCAAACATACGGAGTTCAATCACAAATACATTTTGCTAAAAATATTTGTTGTTGAAAATTTGTTTTTGTTGGCAAACATAATTATGCCATATGTAGAATTTCTAAAATACAACAGTGTATTTGTACAATAGCAGTAACTGTGTAAAGTGACTTTTAATAGGGTAATCAACATAATAATAATTAGTCTGTTCTATTGTTTTTATTTATTTTCATTTTTAGTTTAGTGTATTTAACTTCTGCTTTAAAAAACATTTTGTTTTTAGATTGTAAAGTTAGAATATTAGAATATAGCCTAGGCCTAATGTGATTTGACCCCCTTTTTTGCACATAATATATCATATAGTACACAGTTACATTCATGTTTGGTTTTTATAGCCTTTAATATGAACATTGTTTCTAGGACAATCTTGGGCAGAATGTGAATTTAAAAAAAAAAAAAAAAAATTAAATACAGATATATATTTTTAGATCCCAGCCCTATGGCATGCTTTAAATATTGAATTTTCCACTTTTTAGATAATCAATAATGATACATGATTATATCACTTGTTAAATGATTATTTAACAATTAGCCTATTCATTCCTGCATTTATATATACATAAAAAAAAAAAAATTGCGCCCCACCAAAAGATTTTTGCACCAGCCGCCACTGGCTTTAGTGACATACAAACCTTAGCAATATTATCGTACTCGGGTACTAACGTAACCTCGGTTCCCTGAGATACGGAACGAGTACTGCGTATGGGGAAAAGTCTCCCTTTTTCCCCGTCACTGAAGCCTTTTTCAATAACGCAGTGTAACTGCATCGTCATTGGTTCATTCATAGACAAGTCGTTGAACCAATGACGGCGCGGCATAGCTGCGCGACCTATGGCGAGAGAGCGCGCGAACCTTCCCACCGAAATGGGCGGGGCAAAGGGCTATATAAGCAGGCGTTTCGCCATAGGATTTCAGGCCAATCGACTGAAGCGACGACACTGAAGCCGCAGCCTCGTGGCACGGCAAGTAACGCAGTACTCGTTCCGTATCTCAGGGAACCGAGGTTACGTTAGTAACCGAGTACGTTCCCTTTCGATACTTCACTCGTACTGCGTATGGGGAACGAATTCAACCGCGCCGTGCCACGGCAGGGAACGACATAACTTGTTCTGGACGCCGAAGGGGGACCGAGAGAACAAGTAGGAGGGCAAAGCCATCGTAACCCTTGTTACACTACAAGAGGAGATAACTCCTGATCGGTGAGAGATGGAACTCGAAGAGGCCATCTAGTTACACCGAGAGGACCCGGGCTTGCAAGGACCAGCCGGCCGCCTCACAGATGTCTTTAAAGGAAATTCCATTAGACCAAGCCCAGGAGGAAGCCATTCCTCTGGTGGAATGAGCCCTAACTCCTAAGGGGCATTGCATGTCCAAGGAGGAGTAACAGAGATTAATCGCGTCGACTATCCAACGCGAGAGACGTTGTTTTGAGACCGAAGACCCCTTG
The DNA here is from genome assembly GCF_024489055.1 of Chanodichthys erythropterus. Classification (NCBI taxonomy): domain Eukaryota; kingdom Metazoa; phylum Chordata; class Actinopteri; order Cypriniformes; family Xenocyprididae; genus Chanodichthys; species Chanodichthys erythropterus. Next base: position 17,363,156 of record NC_090222.1, on the reverse strand, counting down.
GTGCGGCCACCAAAACAGACAAAGAGCTGATCTGACTGCCTGAAAGGCTGCGATCGCTCTACATAGGTCCTCAATGCCCTGACAGGGCAGAGTAACTCCAGCTCCTGTTCATCCGTGGAGGGAGGAAGAGCAGAGAGCGAAATGACCTGAGCTCTAAACGGAGTAGAGAGCACCTTGGGTACATAGCCATGTCTGGGTTTCAGCACGACTTTAGAGTCGTTAGGCCCAAATTCGAGGCATGCAGGGCTCACAGAGAGGGCCTGCAAGTCGCCAACGCGCTTGACCGATGCTAGAGCAAGTAGCAGAGCGGTTTTCAGGGTTAACGGCCTGAGGTCAGCTGAACTCAGCGGCTCAAAGGGGGTACCTTTGAGAGCCCTAAGGACCAAGGAAAGGTCCCAAGTGGGAACAGTAAGGGGACGAGGAGGATTTTACCGCCTAGAACCCCTCAGGAAACGAACCACAAGGCTGTTTCGACCCACTGACTGGCCAGCGATAGGAGCATGAAACGCCGAGATGGCTGCTACGTATACCTTGAGCGTTGAGGGGGAGCGCCCCAGATCCAAACGCTCCTGTAAGAAGGACAGTATCGGAGATACGTCACATTCTACGGGGTCTATGTTGCGTGTAGAACACCAACCAACAAAGACCGACCATTTCTGGGCGTAGAGGCGTCTCGTGGACGGAGCTCTCGCCTGAGATTTGGTCTCTAGTACGTCCCTGGGAAGGTTAGTCGGCTCCCATCGAGGGACCAGAGATGTAGAGCCCAGAGCTCTGGCTGTGGGTGCCAGATTGTTTTGTTCGCCTGAGAGAGGAGGTCCCGCCTCAGGGGAATGGGCCATGGGGCTCTCGTGGAGAGCCTGAACAGCTCTGAGGACCAAGTCTGGCTCCTCCAGAGCGGGGCCACTAGGAGGACTCTGTGTCTGTCTTCCCTGACTCGCCTGATGACCTGCGGGATCAGTGCGATCGGGGGAAATGCGTAAAGGAGTGTGCTGGGCCAGGTGTGGGCCAACGCATCGACTTCCTTTGAGAAATATGTTGGGCAATGAGGCGAAGAGGTCTATCTCCGCCCTCCCGAAGAGCTCCCAGATCCTGAGAACCATCTGGGGATGGTTCTCAGGATCGTTGCTCCGAGATAACATATCTGCACCCAGGTTGGTTTTGCCAGGTATATGAGTCGCCCTGAGCGACCGAAGCCTTGGTGTTGCCCACTCCAGAAGACGTTTCGCCAGAGCGCATAAGCGGCTGGACGAAAGACCGCCCTGGTGATTTATATATGACACCACAGTCATGCTGTCCGATTGGACTAAGACGTGGCATCCCGTCAAGTGAGCCTGGAAAACTTGCAGGGCTTTCATCACTGCCAACATTTCGAGGCAGTTGATATGGAGATGGCTTTCCTCGTGGGACCACGAGCCGAAGGCCGGTCTGCCCTCGCACAGAGCCCCCCAACCTGAGTTGGATGCGTCCGTCGAGAGCACCATCCTTCGTGACACCGCCTGTAGGGGTACCCCAAGACTGAACCAAGCAGGGTTCATCCAAGGTTTCAGGGCTAAAAGACAGGCCCGATTGACCTTGAGACAAAAGCGGCCGTGCCGCCAGGCATGTGGGGGGACCCGGGATTTCAGCCAGAACTGTAGCGGCCGCATCCGAAGAAGGCCGAGCTGCAGAACTGGGGAGGCGGAAGCCATCAGCCCTAAGAGCCTCTGGAAGAGCTTCAGAGGAAGGTAGGCTTTGTTCTTGACGGAAGCCGCGAGCTGCTGTACTGCCAGGGCGCGCTCTGGCGAGACCACCGCCGTCATGTGGACTGAGTCTAAAACTGCCCCCAGAAACGAAATGCGTTGGCCGGGGAGCAGTGAGCTCTTTGCTAGGTTGACCCTGAGACCCAGGCATTGCAAATGGCTGAGGAGTACGGATCTGTGGTGTTCCAGCTCGACTGGCGAATGGGCCAAAACGAGCCAATCGTCGATATAATTCAGAACCCGGATTCCCATCTGTCTCAGAGGGGAAAGCGCCGCGTTCATGCACTTGGTGAAAGTGCGAGGAGCCAGAGACAGCCCGAAGGGCAGGACCGTGTATTGGTACGCCACTCCCTCGAATGCGAATCTCAAGAATCGTCTGTGAAGGGGGGCTATCTGGATGTGAAAATATGCATCTTTCAGATCCAGCGAGCAGAACCAGTCCTCGTGACAAATCTGTGCGAGGATCTGCTTCAACGTCAGCATTTTGAACTTCCGTCTCATGAGGGAGCGGTTCAAAAGTCTGAGATCTAGGATGGGCCTGAGGCCGCCATCCTTTTTGGGGACCAGAAAGTAACGGCTGTAAAAGCCTGACTCGCTTTCTGAAGGGGGAACTATTTCTATAGCCCCTTTCTTCAGTAAAGTCATGACCTCGGCCCGGGGGACAGGGGCGTCGAGCCGGGTTCACCAAGGTTTGAAGCACCCCTCCAAAGCGAGGGGGCCGTCGTGTAAATTGGAGCGAGTAGCCCTGCTTTATGATCCCTAGGATCCAACTTGACACGTCGGGGATGGCCTGCCAGGCCTCGGCCCGAGTGACAAAGGGTTGAATGATGTCGGGTGATAGGCCGCTGGGAAGGGGGCCGTGCACCGAAGGGGGTGGAAGAGGAAATTTGCTCTCTTTTTGAGGAAGTAAAATAGTGTTCGCCGTGAAAACGGCGTTTTGTTTGGGCGCAACAAGTGTGGGCCCAGCTACAACACAGAGCATTTCTCCCGCGCCCGGGTTTAAACGAGGCGGAGGGGAGACTGCACGAGGGAGCTTTCGGGGTGGTCCGGTCGTAACGAGACATTCCCCGACCCTATTCCTTCCTGCTTTCGGATCAGGACGTCTTCGGAGTCGCCGGGTCCAGCACAATCTTGGGCCGGGGTCCCTGGCGTCTCGGGAAGGAGGATTGGCGCTTAGCAGGGCGAGGGCGCTGACGATGCTCCTTAGGCGGTGCTGCTTGAGAGGCGGATGGTGCAGGCTTGGTCTGCTGAGCCGGCGCAGTCCTGGGGCGGCTGGGAGCAGACGCGGAGCTGGAGCGCTTGGGCAGAAAGTGTCTCATGGCCTGAGATGACTTCTGCGCTGCTGTGAAGCGCTCAGTGAAGCTATCCACCGCTGGCCCAAAAAGACCGGAAGGGGAGACTGGGGCGTCCAGAAAGGCCGTCTTATCCAGGTCCTTAATTTACGTAAGGTTGAGCCAAAGATGGCGCTCAAGCACAACCAGGCTGGCCATGGAAAGCCCGATGGCCTGGGCAGTGGCCTTCGTGGCCCGCAGGGCTAGATCGGTGGCGCTGCGGAGATCCTTGAAGGCAGGTGCATAAGTGCCGGACTCGTCCAAGGAGTGGAGGAGTTTAGCCTGGAACACCTGGAAGATCGCCATGGTGTGAAGCGCTGAAGCAGCTTGGCCAGCAGAGGTATAGGCCCTTCCAGCCAGTGTAGAGGTGGTTCTGCAGGGCTTTGAAGGCAGGGCTCTTTTAGTTTTCCATCCCACAGCCGCGGGAGGACAAAGGTGAGCTGCCACCGCTTCATCCAGGGGCGGCAAGTGCTCATAGCCCTTTTCTTCTGCGCCATCGACAGCAGTGAGGGCAGAACGGTGCGTTGTGTGGAGGCGGGTGGAGTACGGAGCGCGCCACGACTTCGTAAGCTCCTCGTGCACCTCAGGAAGAAACGGAGCGGAACGCTGGCGAGGGGCTTGGCGACGGCCTGGCAGGTACCACTCATCCAGGCGGCAGCGTGATGGCTCCTCCGGCGGGGCCCAGTCGAGGTCTAACTCCTCCACTGCTCTGGATAGGATGCGGAAGAGCTCGGCATCCATACCCTGGCCGTGTTCAATGGGCTCCAGAGGAGGCGGGGGAGCAGGTTCGTCCGGCTCGCCAGCCCATCCTTCCGCTTCAGAAGCCGCAAGAGACATGGAGTCGTCGGGCTCTTCGTCAGATCCTCCAAACGAGACGAGGTCGCTCGCATCTGCAGAGGGACGCTGCTCTGGTCGGGAGAACAGGACGGGAGATTGTTCTCTAGAGGGAGAAGGCGAGGCACGCGGGGGCTGGGCCGGCGTGAGCTCGCACGACTCCGGGCGCCGAGTCGCTCTACCCCACTGTCTTTTCCGCTGTCTGCAGAGAACCGAGGCTCATGCTCTCGCAGTGCGGGCATGAGGCTCCAGCGAGCGCGCCGTCAGCGTGGGACTTGCCCAGGCACGCGACACACTTGCTGTGTCCGTCGTCGTGGTGCAGAGGGGCTCTGCACGTGCCACAGGAGTGGCGCGGCATTTGCAGCAACGCCGCCGCCGTTATAACGGCGATTGTGGGGGCTCTTTTAGAGCGGCGAGGGCCGCGGAAGCTCTTTTAGAGCGGTAGAACCGCTGGAGGAACGCTCTTTTAGAATGGCAGTAAGCCGCGGGAGAAACTCTCAAAGGCACGCCGGATGGCGGCAGGAGACACGCTGAGAAGGCGGCCGGAAGCGGGAGCGGAAGGCGGGCGTCTCGAGGACGGCGCTCGGGGCGGCAGTCAGCGAGGGCGCCGGCGCTGTCTCCGACCGGTGAGTTCAGCTGGGTCCGCTGCGGGGCCTCTTCAGACGGCGGTGGGAGCTTCTGAAGGCGGCGAGCTTCTGAAGGCTTCAGGCGGAGATCAGCGAAGAGATGCGTTGTCGTCGCTGAAGGAGAAAAGACTGAAATCCTATGGCGAAACGCCTGCTTATATAGCCCTTTGCCCCGCCCATTTCGGCGGGAAGGTTTGCGCGCTCTCTCGCCATAGGTCGCGCAGCTATGCCGCGCCGTCATTGGTTCAACGACTTGTCTATGAGTGAACCAATGACGATGCAGTTACACTGCGTTATTGAAAAAGGCTTCAGTGACGGGGAAAAAGGGAGACTTTTCCCCATACGCAGTACGAGTGAAGTATCGAAAGGGAACTGCCGCATTGCTTTTCCCACCATAACGATGCATTTACACTGGTAAGGAGTGAACAAAGCAGTGTGGGTGTTTTCAATTCATTCCTATGAATGAGCTATGAGCAACACGGTTGCGTGGTGAATTGTGTGATTAACAGCAGATCGGAGAAAGCATTGAGAATGTCATAACCTTCAGAAATACTCATATATGCAAATGTAAAGAAAAAAAATAAAAATAAAACCACCAATAATCGCAATAAGCTCTGCGTTTTGTTACTCTTGATAAGAAATAAAGTGTCATCCTTCAAATTCTGTCCACGAAATAACGAAATTTAAACAGAAAATGCCGCTTTGACGCTCTTTGATGCAGCGTGACAGATCACTATGGCGCCTCAGTTCAACCGGCAGCGCGAGCGCGGAGCGCGATCATCTCTTCCTCTTTAATACTTGTTACAGAATATACATGAAATAACATCTGAAGGTATGTTGAAAGATACAGTACAACTTACTGAAACGGTCATATCTCGTGGAATCTCTCTATCAGTGTTTCAACGGCGGAAATTAATGCTTGAAAACAATATGTAAACAATATGGCATTTACCTCAGAAAAGCCTTTCAGTGTCCAAAGTTTGTTAGTTCGCTCGAGAAATGAACTCTTTCGCTTATATGCACTGTATTAGCTTATATATTCATTATATTTTACTTAACTTTTTAGTGATGTCCTGATTAGGCTATTTAATGTATTTTTAAATAAATCTGTTGTGAAAATGACAGCCACTGTGTACAAATGATTATATTTGAACAACGATTGGAGTAAAAAACATTTAGAAGTTAATGCAAAAACTGCCTTAGGTGCAGCTTAGGCCTACAATTTGTTTTTTGAGTGTTGATTGTTTTATCTAAAAATAGAAAGTAATTGAATTTAGGCTATAGTTTGGGCTCAATTGTTAACCTTTAATATTATAGCAGCAAGTAAGGGCTCCCTATAGTTTATAGCATTAGCAGAGATATTTTTTTTATCCTTAAGAAACTTTTAGTTATAATTTAATTTAATATATTTAAAGACAAAAACACAATTTCTTCAGTAAACCACTGTTTAATAAAAAAACTAATAAATAAATACATTTTATGTTTAGTTTCTCCCTCCTGCTGTACCAAAAACCGTACCGAACCATGACTTCAAAACCGAGGTACGTACCGAACCGTGAGTTTTGTGAACCGTTACATCCCTAGCTTGTCATGAGCATTTAAAGTCAACATAAAATGAAAATGGACAATGATTATTTTTTATAGATTTTACTGCAGTATTTATTATAAATTATGTATCTGTGCACATCATTATTATTATTTATTTATTTTTAATAAGGTGCTCCCCCTAATGTTCAATCAAAATAACTTCCCCTCCCTCTTGAAGCAGCATCTCTTCTCTGATGATGTGTTTACTGGCGTGAGGGCGGGACAACCTGTCACTCACATGATATCACAGCAGTTACAAACCACAACCATCTAATGTTCCAATCAGTTCTCGATGGAAAAAAAACGAGTCTTGCCCTACATTTTTTATTGTTTGAGAAGCCGTTTCACTCAGACATACTGTACATCACAATATAGAGAGGAAAAGACTATAATTCTGTTTCATGCTAACTTTAAAACTTTGCAGATTTTTGCATAAATGTTAAATATCGCAGTTTGAATGCTTTTATTGTGAATAGACTGGCTGGGTTTACAAAAGTAAAAAAGCAGTGTGCAGCAGGTTAAGTAAAATATTCATTGATAATATAGTACATATATTTAACAATATATTTATAAATATAAAGTTGTATTTTCGAGCTAACTAAGCTATGAACTGTGAAACCTGTGAAAGCATGTGTTTTATTAAGCTGTTTTATTAATTTTCTCCACAAACAGTTTGTGATTTTTGACTTTTTGAATAAAGCGCATCATATGTTTAATATATCTCTGTTATAGTTATTTACTATTGTGTCACATGTAGAGTACTAAAAATGGAAAAGTTTTTCCTTTGCATTTTTCATGGACAAACAACAACATTGTCAAAATGATGCCCATTCACACGGATCCACGAAGACGACTAAAATGCTGTATTATTCATGCCAGGCCAGTAGTCGGCGATGTCACTTGGTAAAGAAAAACCACACTCCTATTGAACACATAATACTCTTAATAATTTTAAGTTTACACGGAGACGATAACGGTATTGTTTTCAAAGCTTTCAGGCTCCCAAACCGCTGTTGCATAAAAAAAAAATGCATAAAAAATTGCCCCTTAGTCTATACAGTTTACATATTTAAATTGTTTACAGTGCTGACAGGAAAAAAAGTAACCTTTCACATTTCATCTGTATTTTTTCCAGCCTGTCCTTATAAATTCTCCCTCATCGTGTCACACATTTAGATCCTAAGCTAAATTTCAAACTTTCCAAAACATTCTCTTGATACAGGTCTGCCCTGCCTTTAATCACCCTGGATTTATTTAACCCCCTTGGAAACACCAGACATACCTCACTGTCCCCTCATTTAGCACATGGATTTTCTCAGTGCTATTCCAGGAATCCCAAAAGCACATTTATTGGATTACTTGTCAGGGCTAATTACATTGTGCCCTCCTTGACAGCAAATTTCAAGGATTGCTGTGGCTAAAGATTTAGCCTATAGTATTTGTTGTGATGGTTGTGTGAGTGTGGATTTGGTCAGTGTAGTGAATCTAGACAAATTGCAAATGACAACATAATAAACAATCTATCAAAAATACTTGGTACCCTTTTCTGAAGGCGCACAGCATCAAACAGGATTACTCTTCAGTCAATTGAATCAACAATTGTGTCACAAGATTGGGAGGGAAACACCCTCTTATGTAAGTGCTCATTGGCTTCATGGTGTTTTCAAATGTTTAAAGCCTTTCAGGGTTAACTTGGGCTTTGAATAAGTAGATCTTTAGGAATATCTAAACAAGAATAGATGTCACTGATAAAGAAATTCAGCATTTCTTTACCAACTGGCATCAGATATTTCTTGAGCTTGGAAATGATTATGAGAGATGATTCAACAAATTAACAATTTTTTGCTCGCAAGAATAAGGCACGTAGACAGGATAGTGATTGAAATGTCAATAGGGCAGGGGAAATTTCTTTTGAAAAGAAAAACCAAACTTTCTGCCTAGAAAACAATACCTCTTTTAAAAATGCAGCCGATTCTTAAGCCAAGGCAGTAGTGAGGGTGGGAGCAGAGGAAGGGAGGGAGTCTTAGATAAATACAAGTTAATGGGTCATAATGAAGTCTAATGACAGACATCGCTTTCCTTCGGGACACAAAGGGCGAGGGAAACAAACAAATGATAAGGAAAATAAAAACAACAGTTCACCGGCTCTGTGGTGGGTACAGGCTGGTCTGCAAGTACTGATACACTACGTAAATGCTCGTAGAGCACTGTCTTTGGAAGACATTTTTTTTTACACTGATGATTTTTAGGAAAAAGACTGGATGAATTAAGAGTTTTACTTGTGAAGCAACTATTTTTTTTCCTTCATATTTTGAAATACTAAGATATTGGTGCGACTCTTTGTAAGCAAGAAAAAAGGTGAGAAATTTATACATTTGACTAAATACATATTTATGCATTTGATATTTTTGTATTCAATTAACACATATTTATTTATTTATAACATTTTCATTTTGAGGTACAGTAAAGTTCATAAGTTTGGGCTCTGTAAGATTTTTGAATTTTCAGCATCATTACTCCAGTCTTCAGTGTCACATGATCCTTCAGAAATCATTCTAATATGTCGATTTGCAGCTCAAGTAACATTTCAATGATGAAAACACATGTGCTGTTTCATATTTTTGTAGAAACTGTGATACATGTTTTTTTTCAGCATTCTTTGATGAATAAAAAGCTCAAAAGAACAGCATTTATTTGAAACAGAAATGTTTTGTAGCATTATAAATGTCTTTATTGTCACTTTTGATTAATTTAATGCACCTTTTCTGAATAAAAAATATTAATTTCTTTAAAAAAAAATCTTATTGAACCCAAACCTATGAATGGTAGTGTACTTTAGATGACACTTAATGATCACATTTTTAAACTTTCCAAGATACTGGCAGTTAATATTAATTCTGACCATTAACAAAACAACATCATAAGTTTTATTCTTACAATGAGAGCTGACAATCAATATTTCTAAAATTGATGTGGTCTAGACTTTTTATAGATATTGATTCACTTAATAGTAGTCATTCTATAATGTATAATTTGTTATCATAACACTGGCATTTTCTATGCATAGGTTATTATGCTGATGTTTATTGTGCTTTTGTATAATTTATAGGAAGTATAGAAATGACTGACACAAATCTATAAGGAAAGATGAGAAGGACAACCACAGAAGAAGCACAGGCTGGGTTGACAACTGCTTGCTAAAATATTTATTGTGTCGAAAAATTAATATTTAAGGAGTTTATAAAATCATACATCAACAGAAGAAGCAGACAACTTCAGAAAGACATTAATGATGGCAACATCCGAGGACCTTTCATCCCAGTCTAACTCGACCCAAACCGTGAAATATGATCCGAAGTCTCAAACTGTAACGTTACCAAATGGGTTGGTTTCTGTGGCAGGTGTCACGGTGGTGACGGGGGGAGCGGAGCTGTCCTGTGGATCCTGTATGTTGGCCTTTGGTGTTTGGGGGACTCTGGTTGGTTTGAGTGTGGTGGCATTGGGTTTATGGGACCATTTGGAGTACAAGAACAGTGGTCTGTCACACCTTCTGGCTCTTGGATTGGTACTGCTGCTTACCAGTTCGAGTCTGGTAGCCGTGACCTTTGGCCTCCGTTTCTTAATGAAAAAGAGAAGAATGATGGCCAGAAGAGAGAGGGCAGAAGCTAATTTAGTGTTGGTTAATGATTATGCAGAAGTTGTTTTAAAAAGAGTCACTGTGTAAAAGAGCAGCGAAGGCAAATATATTTTACAGTTTTGTTCTCTTTGAATATGTCAGACTCCCCGCTGCTTCATCCTTCTTTTTCTCCATCACTGTTTGCTTAATCATGAAGGAATGCCACAGGAAATTCATTGGGTTCAGTGCTACAGGAAACACTTTGCTGTTTCCTGTGATTTCAGAATGCGCAAGAGACATTTAATTCTGTATTCATGTGTATTTAATAAAAACAGTTTATTTATACTCTTCAAAGGGCTAAACTGTTAGAATTATATTTTGAATTTAAGTTTGAATTAATATTATTCCACAGTTTTTTAACTTTTAAATCTAAGCCCATAAATCAATTTTTGTACTTAATATATTATATTCAAACTACATTTTCTTCATTACCATATAATGCCATTAAAATGAAACAGGTCCAGTTACATCACATCTGCATAGTTTAGCAAATATAGATATAGTATAGGGTATATGTGACCCTGGACCACAAAACCAGTCATAAGTCACACGGGTATATTTGTAGCAATAGCCAACAATACATTATATGGGTCAAAATTATCGATTTTTCTTTTATGCCAAAAATCATTAGGATATTAACTAAAGATCATGTTCCATGAAGATATTTTGTATATTTCCTACTGTAAATATATCAAAAACTTATTTTAGTGATTTGGACAAAATTAAAGGCGATTTTCTCAATATTTGGATTTTTGAACCATTAGATTCCAGATTTTCAAGCTGTATCTCAGCCAAATATACAATAAGCTCCTAACAATAAGCTTATTTATTCAGCTTTCAGATGTATAAACCTCAATTTAAAAAAAAATGTCCCTTATGACTGGTTTTGTGGTCCACGTGTAACAGGGTTAAAAATGTTACTGTAAATGTAATGACTTTCACCAAAATTACTGTTTTTTTTATTTATTAATTGTTTGGAGACCCCTTATGGCGACATTAAGTAATTAGTGGGTCATTTGTCTTGCTTGTGAAACCACGCCCCCATCCCCAGCAGAGAGGTTTATCTGATGCTGAGAGGTGATGCATAGGCCTATGAGTGTCGCCAGAGGATATATGTTTCTCCTTGTTGTGTTACAGTAAACAACGCATGAAACGCGGTTCTCTGTGTCCGCCTGTGATTTATGTGCTGTCAGATGAGAAGCGTTACACACGCGGTCACATATATTATTGTGAACAGCTTATGTGATTGAGAAAACCCACTGCCTTTCTAAATATACATATGCGTGCTGCATTTTGTGCAAACATACTGTGTTATCCGCATCATTTATCAATGTGTTTCTGAAAGCTAAAGCACCCAAGGTTGGTTTTATAAATGATGATCCACACAAAAAGAGGCATTACAGATATTTTTTAAAGCCTGATGTTAAGTGTTATTTTATTCAGCATTGTTATTCTTACTACTAGTGATTTTTATTTATACCATGTATCATACAATGATGTGCGATTTTAAATGAATTGTAAATTAAATTAATGAATTGGAGCAATGGAACGGTTGAGGACTTTAAAAAACAATTTATTGTTCTAAAGTGTCATTAGGGAGGCAAATTTACTGTAACTGACTAATTGTAACTGCATCTTAAAACATCTTTGAAATTTTACAAATGAATTGTTGAGTGTAAAAACGGTAATGTTTGTCTCCATCTGCTGGTCACTTTTATTATTCTTCTCAGTGATTTACTTGCTAAAATGTTATACTGCCTGTCATGAAAATTAACATTTACTTGAAATAATCAAGTTATTCAGTCATTATTCTTTTTTATATCATGATGATGATGATGTTTATTATTTACAGAAGTGGGAATAAATTATTATTGGTATATGTTTTATTTTAATGTTGGTATTATCAATATTGTTTGTAGTACTTTTTTGTGTGTTTTTTTTTTGTTTGTAGTACTAATGAGAATACAAACAAGGGCATATGTTATACAAGCATGTTATACAACGTAAAAAGAACAACATGAAAAAATATTAATCAAAGAAATATAATATGCTAAAATGAACTGAAATTCATATTAATCTTGAAAGATTAAAATATATTTAAAAAGACTAAAAGATAGCTGCAGACAAAGCTCAACTTAGTTACAGCAAAATTAGCATGCTTAAAAACCATCATAACTCTATTTGTCAAATGTGCAGCTGCTAGTGGACACTTGCCAAACTACAAATGTATATACCAAACATTACATTTTAAATAAACATTTTAATACTTTATTATATTTTGCCAGCTATATTCATGAATTTATATCTACTAGAGATATGTGTTATAAAAACTTTTGATTTTGTGGCCTTTGTTTGTAAAAAATTTACATGCATAAAATATAACAAAATGTTTATCAATATAAATAAACAGTTGATGTTGTTTCTAGATAAATGTTCTGATTATTCATTAACATTTAAGATACAACAAGTCTTACTATGATACTGTTTGTTGTTATGTCATGATTTTATTGAGAAATATTACATTTTGCAAATTTGCAAAGTTATGCCTCATTTTCATTATTTGTTTCTTGCCTCACTTGCATACATACAATTGGTAGTTTCTATGCATCCTACTATAGATGATCAGTAATAGCTGTCATGTTCAGAATTTTGGGCTGAGTTGCATAAAGCTAGTCCTCCAACATTCTCCCTCAAAGCATTTATAAAGGCTGGTACACCCTGATTACAAAGGAGCCGATTCTCTGCAACATTTACTACTGCCTTCATCACAGCTTTCATGACATTTACCACAGGCCCCCAAAGGATGAAACATTGAGTTTGCTTCTCCAGTACAGTGACTTTCCCACTAAGATCACTCAGAAGCCTCACAGCTTTCCTGACAATTTCCTGAAAATCAGCTGTGACCTTTAGATGCTGCTTCACCTCTTCAATCCCCTTCTGAAATTTATTCAGCACCTTCTCAGTCTCTTTAATCTCATTCTGTATGGTTGAGATACTGGAATGGTAATTAGACACCTTATTGCTGTTCTCTTTCACTTGGGACTCATTTTTTTTTAGTTCATCTTCAGCATCCCTGATGGCCTTGGAGGCAACAGCAATTACACTTCCTCCTGCGATCATCATTATTGAACCTAAAGAAAAGCAAGAAATCATATCAGCCACAAATACTGGTTAGTTGTACTCATTAACATAATTCAGTAGTAGTGAATCAGAGAGGATTTCTCACCAGCAATAAATCCCAGAAGTGGTATTGGAGTCAGTACTGCCCCTGCTATTGCTACACCTTTACCTGTGTTCTTCCTACCCGTCTCTCTTTTTATTTCATCTTTTCTTAATGCTACAATTTTTTCAGCCTCCTCCAAAGCAGCTTCAGAATGCTTTAATGATTCTTCAGCAGATTTCATCTCGATGTGTAATTCACCCATAGTCTTGCGTTTTTCCTTGTTCTGTTGCTCAACCTTTTCTTTTTCTTTAGTAGGTTTCTCCATGCATTCATCCAAACATTTCAGTTTTTCTTCACACATTTTCTCTGATTTGTTCAGGCACTGCTCAGCATGCTCAATATGTTCCCTGATTTGTTTGTAATTGGAGCACATGCCAGTCTTGGGATCTGAATCCAAGAGGGACTTGCAGATGTTACAGATAGAGACAATTCCCTCATTTAGAAGCGCAGAAACTGTCTCCAATGCCTGCAAATCCATGACACTGCAAGAGTGAAGATATGGAAAGAGAAAAGTATTTGAATGGCATTTACAATGGGAATATTTGTAATTTTTAGTTCTTCATATCTGTCAGGATGTGCTGTATTAAGCGCATGATGCAGGAGAATAAGATACAAATAGTCAGGGAAACTCAGGGAAACAGATATTAAAAATTATTAACAGACAACACAGAACAGTGAGCAAAAAACAAAAAAGACAAAACAGGAAGTACTGTATACACACAGGTTAACACAGGGAACTAATCAGGAACAGCTGAACCAAATAATAACTAACATGTAGCAATAGAAACTAACAAGAACTCATGCAGACACGACAGGAACTAAACTGAACAGAACATGACCGTGAGTGAAAATATCAATAAAGGATCATCATTCACTTTTAATAACAGCAACACTTTGTGAAGAGATTAGATGGCATTCATAATATTAGTCTAACAGATTTAGACTAACTGAAATGTATGTTTCTGTATTCCAGTTTTCTGAAACTGTGAGCTAATGATGCTGGATATTTAGGTATATTGCTAACTCATATTGCCCACCCGAATATTCCTTCTGACTCTCCAGTCTTCATTAGGCTATAAATTTTTAATAACAAAATATCCAGTATAGCCTACCCGAATAAGACATTAAGTCTACTCGTATCTATAAACAGTTTGTTGCTCTCTAGTACTTTAGTAAACTTTTTTTTTCTACATTGTAAAATGAAAAAACTTTAAATGTTAGTTCACCTCAAACATAACAAACATACAATATGTGATAACATGCATATCTGCATTATACAATTGGCTGGAGTAGGACAAAATTTCTAAACGTACCTGAAAGTGATACACTGGATTTATCTTGTAGTTTCTTTCTTTTCGAAGGAATGCTTCGTAATTCTTCAGGATGGAGTGTTATGTGCTTTTATAACCAACATTTGCATCACGAGATCTAAATGGGATATTGGCAAGCCGAGCCTTATCTCACCCACTGAGCTTAGCTGACTCACTGAAATAACTGTCAATCAATTTTATTAGCACAGTGAGGGGAATTTTCAGAATGCTATTAAGTAGATTTTAGCTAATTGTATGTTGGTAAAGGAATTTCACATTCTAAAAGTTGTAGTAGACTCCCAGTGGATGGGATTTGGCCAAAAACTTCCATTAGGCCTATACAAAACAGTAGCCTATTAATTAAAATTATTATATTATTTATATATTATTAAAAAAATTATAGATATGGATGCCAGTGTTGAAATTAATTGTATATTTTCAACTGAATATTTCATTGAAAGCAAAAGGATATTAATAATGCCCTTTAGAGTGAAAGAATTTTAGAGACTGTTATTGATATTATACAACAATGCCTAATTCAAAATAGGCTATTCTATTATTAATTTACAATTAATATTAAACTTTGTTATTAAATTAATATAAATAGGCCTAAATGCAAGCTTGAATATATAGGCCTATGAGCTTTTAAACAGTTGAATTTGTTCTGTTCTATTAGTATTCTATTAAGCTCTTTGTGAAACCATATAGGCCTAAATTATAAGGCCTATTTGTTTGATTCACTTGCATTGATAGTTAGATGTTTTTTCAGCTGCCTTTTCAAACTTTTGCTGTAATAGCATTTCATGTATGATATTTGTCATAATGGTGATCTCTTAATCTTCAACAGAGAAGTGAATTGTGCCGGAACTCTCACGAGAAGTGAATCAAACTGACAACAGTGTGTTCATACAATACAGATAAGATGTTTCACACAATACTTTATTAAACTGCTTAATACAGCGTCTTTACAAGAATAAAGTTCAGGATAAGCCTATAGGCCTACTAATTTAAATGTTGTGGGGTCTACATTTTTATCTTTTTTTTTTTTTTTTTTGATAAACATGACACAATATAACATCGTGACTACATGAAAAGAGTTTTTACCGATTAAGCCGAGTTCAGACTGCACGATTTTCAAAGTAGTTGGGTCACTGTTCTTTTCACACTGCATGACTATCTTGGCCAGCATTCAGTCGCTGCTGTGTTCAAACTGCACGATGGATCGCCGACAGAAGGTTTCACACTGCATGACTTTACAATAGGAAGAATCGCCGACAACTCTGTCTGGCACGCAAACTACGTTTCACAACCAAACACACGCGAGACGTGACAAGGAAACAACGCGATATCACGCGTTCAAGACCGGAGTTCTCGTGCGAGACTGGTCCTGCGTTTCAATCAGCTCCCTAGGTAGTGAATCAGTATATAATGAAAGTGAATGTGGCTGATACCCTGATCGGTGCCCTGACTACTGAACTAGGGAGCTGATTGAGACACACGGTGGGATTATTATTAAAAATAGTAGTCCGCAAGAAGCTTGAAATATGAATTGCCTGTGCGCTGATTTGCAGCGAAAACAACATAAATAAAAGAAGAATATGGAGAAGGAAATGTTCGGGGATACTGTGGATTGTGTGTTCTGCAATGACGAGTTGGAACTAAATAAATAACTTTTCAATGTGCTGCTGTTGCGGATGGTCAAGCAAATGTTTGTGCTTTGTTTTTGTTTGATGTAATTGTAATGTTTATCTGAAACGAAGACATGTTTGCTGATGTTGTGGTCTATAACTCCTCCCCGAACTCCCCGCTGCTCTGTCTCTTGCTCTCTCATTGGCTGTCGGTCATCGCCGATGTAGTTTTCAGTCAGAACACTTTCACACAGCATGATTTTGAATCGCCGACAGGTCCAGATATTTAGCATGCCAAATATCTCACGGGTGTCGGCGACTCGTCGGCGATTCTCTCAGATCGCGTCTTTGCTCATTCACACTGCGTGATTGTCGCTCGCGTGAACGAGCACCGATTTGCCTGTGATTTCGGGCATTTGTCGGCGATTTCTCAAAACCTGTCGGCGAGCCAAAATCGGGGCTAAAATCGTGCAGTCTGAACTCGGCTTTAGTGGAACTGAATGTGTCAGAAGAAAAACACGTGATCATTGTCATGCTGTGAATCCGGCCAATCGCGAACAGCTGTGTTGTCATCAGAGCTTGTGCGGCGTTGGAGAAGCTGCACCAGGGCTGCGTTCAGCCCAGTGCCCAAGGAAGTCGACCGGAAGTTGAAGTCGGCCGGGTGCCGCCATCTTGTAGCAGAACTTCACTTGCGTTAGCATCCCCATTGACTCCCATTCATTTTGGAGTCACTTTGACAGTGAATAACTTTACATCTGAGGCGTTTAAAGACTCCTTTTGTCCATTATTTATTTCCAAAGATACACGACAATGTATAAATGGCTCCATTACCTACTATGTTACATTATGGCCCCGTAGAAACAGTTTTTGTAAAAATAAGCTAACGATTGCGTCATAACCACTCGACTCTCTGTCGCACAGTAGAGAAATTACCGTACAGACAGGAAGAGAAGCTCGCAGGCAATCGGGGAGATTATCTTAATATGGCGTACTGGTGTTACATTTTAAAATACTATACAAACTAATTAATCAGAATACTTACTCCTGCTCACTCACGCCAAAGAACTCCCCGCTCAAGCTCGCCGTCTCTGCAAAATTAACGATGGCAGTTCTCACGCACAGCTACTAGAAGATTTACATCTGTCAGACAGGTTGCTGACGTCATCAAGCTTAGTGTGAGTCTGCACGTCAGAAAGGGAAGTGCTAAAAATCGCTAAAAATGGGCTTCACTTGACTCAATTGAGTTCCAATGGGGTCGCTGTGTCCATTTCTTTTACTGTCTATGGTTCAGCCCCGACAAAATGTTGCAAAACGTTTTTTTAAACGGAAACGGAGGTGCGTTGAACACCCTGTTCTGATGAGGCAGGAGTTACAACTATGGCAGCTGAGAAGGTCATTCTTTGTGTTCTTTTTGAAGAATTTTCAGAGCCTGATTAAATCGGTATAAAGACGTGTTTAATACTGCAAAATACGCTCGATGTTACAGTCACTGCCCTTGCTGTCCAGAATAAAAGAGAACATCCAAATCGAGTGAAGGGATTTATGGAAACTTATAATTATTGTGATACAACATTTGTCTCGCATTTCAGAATGAAAAGACAAACATTTCAGGTGAAGGATAGCCTAATCCATTTCTTACCTCTGAGACTGTGTTATATTATTTTTATTGTTAGTATTAGGCTTATCATTATTGATGATCACTGTTGTTGTGCTATTGTAATATTTAGCCTACCATTATATAATCAGAGGAGAATATAAAAGTTTATTAAAGTGTCACTTCATAATACAATAGCAAAATAAGTATAGTATTTTTATACCCATTGTGCAAGCTGTCTCTTTAATACCGCGTGGTTCATATACATCCTGCCGCTGATTGGGCTGACATTTCTGACACACCCACCAACCAAGAGAAAAGGTATCTCAAACCCGTTGCACACCGTTTCCAGGAAACATGTCGTTCAACCCGGAAAACGTAGCAAAACGTTGCGCATCGGTTTGAGCTTGAACGTGTCCCAGATGACTCAGCCGACTGCCCTCGAAGAACTCTTGCGGTTCTTTGATGCCATAAGTCACAGTTTATACTGAGCATTGTGAGCCCGTTGAACCTGATCTAAACCAGGGGCCTATACCATGAAGCCGGTTTAATTAGCAAGCCAGGTATGTTTCAGTTTAGTTTGCACAAACTCTGGGTTTTAGGCACCATAAATGTGATTTGGCTTTTAGTAGTTCATCGCCATAGTAACTTATGGATAACTGCTCCAGGGCAGGTTATGTTTCAGGTAAGAGATCTCAAACCGAAATTAGACCAATCAGCTGTGAGCAAAGTGACACGTGTGATGCAATAAAGTCACTCCCCTTTTTTTACTCCAAATTAAAGGTCGTTACATAGCAAATTATTTTTAAAGACAATATTGTCTGGCTTTTAGCAATGCTTATATATAATAATAATTTTGTCTTTAGATATTTATGTAATTAATATACTCTTAATCCATTTCACATTTACAATTTTAGTTTATCAATTATTATTAAGCACTTTGTTTAAATTAATATATTTAAATGTTAATAAATAAATAAATAAATATATATATATATATATATATATATATATATATATATATATATATATATATATATATATATATATATATATAATTCTCTCTATTATCAACTGTATAAACCTAGCTTCACAACTTTTACTTGCCCTGATATAGCAAGATTTTTCTCTCTTAGTTGTCCTCTTTCATAGAATATTTTCTTCTTGCTGTGTAGATTTGTTTAAATTCTCAATATTTTTCAATCTATAATATTCTGCAGAAGAGAATGTTGCTGATTTATAGTCTAATCCAGTGGTCACCAACCTTTTTAAGCCCAAGATCCCTGACCTCGACCTTTATGAAAGACAAGATCTACTTGATAGAAAAAGACAGCCCAGATTTTATTTAGAATTTTTTTCGTTGCCAATTTAGATTCTGATATATTTATTTATTTTTATAAGCAAATTGGCCGATTCTCATACTGGTTGCAGATTTTTATTATTATTATTATTATAAAAAATAGCCATTTCAAATTCGAGGGAACCACTGCTTTTTAATCACAATCCAAACAAAGATGCTATCACATTACATGAGCAGTTTTTTTTTTTTTTTTTTTTTTATTAATTGAGATTTAATTTCAAGATTTAAAGCAAAAACACAACGGTCTGACTTAATCTTTGTGAAATTATATGCTAGACAAAAAGCTTGAAACAAAAACAGCAGACGGAATGAGACGCAAATTCACTCTCTGACAGCAGGTGGCGCATATGGAGCAGCAGTGATACAGTGTTTCCTTGGTTACCGCTGTGTAAACAAAGCTGAACTGCTAATAATTAGCTACTTTATTCGGAGGTAAGGGGAAAATAAAATTCCATTATCATCGATTTTTTTTCTGAAGACAATAATTCCTTTTAGAGATGCATTCATATAACCCTTCACCCCTAGTAATTCAATATTTATATTTTCTTCCTATATTTCGAGCATCGTGAACAGTAAGCTGCTCTGCCTGCTACAGAATTGTCTCCTCTTCGCGTCCGTCTTTGGCCGTCTCTGGCCTCTTGTTTACGGCCGTTTACAGACTCGGACATGATGTGGGTTATTTACCTTTATCACTGTCCCAGTAGCTTCCGAAAATAACAGAAAATAAATACAAAAATACAGTACAAAGACTGGAGAAATGTAATGTATTTTTGCACTCATATTTCTGTTGTTTTCGCGAGCTACTGGAACAGTGATAAATATCGACCAGTCGATCGTGATCGACGGGTTGGCGACCAGTGGTCTAATCGTAGCTTCACTGTTCTATACAGCATGTGACTGGCTGATCACTACTGTTGTCACACCTAAATTCATAAAAGCCTGAGTTGATAGAGAAAGTTGTTGATCAGCGTCATGGTACCAACAAAGCCTGATTGGATTGGATTGGTTTGGTTTTGTCAATTCGAAACTAATCCTGTAACCCTTAGTTTGTACAACTACCATCATGGTATGGCCCCAGGTTGGATTTATAGGGATTTGTCAACTCTAAACCTACTCTGAAACTCAGAGTTTGCTCAACTAGCTTCATGCAACTGGCCTCAGGCCTGGTCCTCTTTCGTCTGTCCTTCTGTTTTCCCCTGTCGTCACTCCTCCTTTTCTCCTTCCGAAGCACCGCATGAAACTTGATCCATTCCCACGGCTCTCGGACCCACCCTGCTTGCCACAATCATTAATATCAATATCATTATTTGTAATAATGGGCACTTATTGTCTTCATTTTGTACTCTGTAGATGGCCCTTGCCCTATAGCATCTGTGGATTGCGACAAATGAAGGCAAATTAAAACACATTGGGTAGTACTACAGTATGTTCTCTTGTACATTTTAAAACAGTTAAAAACAGTTTTTGTGCCATTATGATATCTTTAATTATCTGTTGAAGTTTTTCGAGGATGAATCACAAATAGTCTATCTTTCACAATTTGCCCAACACAAATAAGTAGTTTAAGTGTTGATAAACTGGAATATTAGTTCCACTTTAATGATAAAGACCCACTTTAATGATAAAGCCAATTTAATCTCGGTATGTAAAACTGAATCTGAAACCACAATCACTGAAATCCCCAGTTTTCCCAACGGACTGTCCTTTGTGAAAGCAAAAGTACACAGTTCTGTTGGAACAGATCCACACTGCAGCATCTTTGTTGACCTATATAAAGCATACGGCTTCAGCTATTCCATCAGACCATTTACAGACCTGAACTTGAAGCATCTGGCATTTCAACAGGTAAGGGTTATTTTGCCATTTTAAAATGAGAGCAGTTAAGTTGGAGTACAGCTTTAAGCAAAAGCGGTTGTCATTCAAATAATTACAACCTTATAGCTATTAGCTATATATTTTGTATACCTTATATATTATAACTTTATAGTTTTGAGTGTATAAATAGCCTGAATATATTTAAAGAAAGAGCAACAAATCAGACCAAAACTAATTTTGAAATGCACACTTGCTTGGAAATGCAAGTTTTAAAACCTTCAATCTAATCTATCAATCTAAACAGCTACTGCATTACATTTCTGATGGATCTCTGTGTGTAGATTGCATTTTTCTTGCCTGAGCTAATAATCAGTCAGATTCACTTTTGTGAATGGATGTTGCTGAAGTATACCCGGGCCTTTGCTAACTGTTAACAGTGGTCTGATTTTGTTGTCACGGAGAGAAAAGCTACTGGATGAATTATTTCAGGGAGTATTAAATAATATCTGGATGCATTCTGGTAAAAGGTCTCCAGCGTGCCATGTAGCACTGATTTCATTTCAATTTAATCATGTTGCAAAAAACGGACCAACTGGAGTTTAATGTTCAATAAAACATTTTGAATAGACAAGAGTTAAGAACAATAATAAATTATAATAATAAATCAGATGAGCAGTCTTTATTTAACATTATCTCCAGTTGATTAATTTTGCAGCATGATTCAATTAAAATCACATTTTAAATTCCTGATGTAATTTATCCAGTAACCTTTCTCTCCATGACAACAAAAGTAGTCTACTGTAAGCAGTTAGCACTGCATTATCAGCAAGAGCATAGGCAGGGGAAGTATGGCAAGCCGTTTTGCTTAAATTGTTCACAGTGTTACTCGTCGTAATTGCATTTTTACCTGAAAGAATTAAATCAGAGAGTGTGTGTGATTTAGAGTGAACGGAAATTACCTGTTTGTATTTGACTTTGAATCATGTTGTGCAATTAAAAGACTGTATGCTGTACATAGAAAAACGTATTCCTGCACTGGTATTAGCAAAGCTATTGCTCATTGAACAAAGACTTTATAATATAAAACTTTATAATACTAGTACATGCCATTATCAACAACCAAAGTTCAACTCTTCTGCATAATAGTAATGATCAAAACTTCCAAATAACAGAAACTCTTTCAAAAGTCAAACATATCTGATCATTAAACATTAACAGATGTTTCCATTCAACGAAGATATGTTGAGACTTAAATAGATCTCAATCCACTCTCTATATTTGTTCTTCATGCTAGTAAGTGCTAAATCCCCACTTTTACAAAAGTATATTGTCAAAAACTGCAGTAATGTAGCACAATTTACTGAGGCAGCACTCTCTGCAAACAGCCTATCTGCTGTCAGTTTTGACTGCAAAAGATGAGGTAATTTGATTGGATGTCATGGCATTTTGCCAGTTAGAAATACATTATCGGTGTGGCAAGCCGTTTAGTTACTTTTCGTATTGCATTTTTACTAGTAAGAAATGAATTAGAGAGCTCTAAAGTTCAATTCTTACTAGTAACAATTATGATTAGAGAGCTCTGAAATTGCATTCTTACTAGGCCTAACAATTATTATAGAGATCTCTAATTCATTTGTTAGTAAGAATTGAATTAGAGAGCTGTCTAATTGGAATTCTCTATAGTAACAATTCAGTTGTAGAGCTCTGAATTTAAAAATGAATGGAAGTCAGTGGAGATATATGACTAATTGTAGAGCTCTCTAATTGGAATTGTTACTAATAAGAACTGAATTATAGAGCTCTCTAATTGAATTCTTACTAGTAAAAATGCAATTACTGGATTTAAACATTCTTGGAAACATTTGGATAAGTACAGAAGTACCCAAAATATATAACATCGTTTTGGGTTTTTAAATCTAGAAATCTTACATATTGTCCCTTTAAGTGTCTAAGTGTCTGTTACCTGTTCTCTGATAAGTTTTATACATTTGTAGATATTTTAATGAGGTAATTGTATGATTAAAAGGAATGATAAAAAGGATAATAATACATAATAATAATAAAAATAACTTTATTCTCTTTTAAACCACGATGGCACAAAAATTCAGCTCAACACTTTTCTTAACAACTGCTTTTGATGATGCACTTGGAAATTTGGCTGATGCTTGACATGATCATGGACAGCAAAGCAAAGTTGATTCGGCGCTAATTTGATCTAATACTTAATGTTATATTAAATAAATGTGTTTTAAAATGGGGTCGATTTATGGAGCAAATATTTTGAGACAAAGGTCTTGTTAATGTTTTTCATTGTGTTCAAGGCAACAGTTTTTCAATAATGGAAGAATATTTAAAATGATCATATTTGTGGTAAAAAAATAGCCTATATAAGTAATAATATAGTTTCTATATTTTTAAAATGAACATATAAAAATTACAGTATATTTATTAAAATAAATATGAATTACCCTATTTTATGTAGGCCTAGGCTATCAAAATAAAGAACAAAAGCGATTGTTTTGAACAACATCATTAAAAATATTATTTTCTGCAGTCATATAATATGGGAGTAATGAAAAGTACATTTTTCTTAAGGTGTGCGTTTAGCCCCGTTGTATATAGATAGACTATAGGCTATAAGTTGTTTTAAAGGTGAATTCACACTCACTCAGAAAAGATAAATACACCCGATATGCATATCTATTTATTTATTGGTGATAAAATACTTAATTTGTGACATGTCATTGATTTTAAAAACTAACAAAAACATGACTTGAGAGTCCAAAAGTATTCATGATGAAGCCAGTAATGCCACTATAATTCAAGTTATGAGGGCAAAAATATGATTTTTTTTTTTTTTTAATTTATAACAGCTAATGTATCGCACAAGCAAGAGTGCTGTTTTATATCAGTGCATAAGCGTTACCACAAAAGTGATACTGATTTAATAATTCAACAAACAAGTTAATATCGAGCGAGTTACATTTTTTGACACAATATTGTCTGTTTTTGCTTTGTTTAGCCAACAAAAATAGTTCCATACAAAGCCGGGGCAGAATTGTTGTGTGTCTCACAGCAACAGTGCAATGTTTCATACTTGATATGAATCTGTTTTTAAACAAATCATTTGAGTCAATGATTCAATAATCCATTCATAAAGACAAGATACATTTTAATTTGATTGCAAATCATCCTGGCCATTAGTGCTTGGACCCCGATGACTGACGCGCTATTAAGCAAATTATCTAGTTCCCTTTCGTGGGAACTATCGACGCTACGTCGGATGACGTGATGGGAACCCTCTATATTTTGTGTTCGTGAATCACCTCTGTATCCAACAAATGAAAAGACACGACGTCAGAGGCGGGTGACGTCATGGATCAGGAAGCTATAAGGCACACCTGAACACAAAGCACGCCAGCTTCTGTTGTCTTCAGCAAGCGCTCTCTGTATCTTGTTTGTCTTATTTATTGTTGTCTGTCTAATACATTCACACAGTGATCTCTTCGTCCGAGGACAAGAGTTTCAAAGCACAATATAAAAAGACACATATATTATGGCGGAAAAGCAGCAGTTCAGAAAGTGTGTTCCTCCCTGCCCACGTTTCATTGTGGAAGGGGATACACACGATATGTGTGTTAAATGCCTGGGGGTTGAGCACGCACAGGCGGCTCTCGAGGGAGAGTGAGCGGCTCACCCTCAGAGTGCTGCGATCGCGTCGAGCGCTCTTCGAGGAGGACGCAGAGGCGAGTGTTCCCCGCGGGTCCGGTCCCGCTGCTGCCGAGGCACAGCGCAGGCTGCACTCGTGGGGTTCACAGATGGATCTAGCGGAAGGGGAAGAGACGGGCTCTGCCTTATCGGTTCCCTTACCCGCTAGACCCAGTGTCTCTCCTTTGGTGGTGGAAGCACGCGTAGCGGTTTCTTCCCCCCGAAGAGAGGCACCGATGCTCAATATATCTTCCTCCGAGGAGGTTGATGTAGAGAGTGTCGATGATGTCCATCAACTTTACCAGCTTATGAGGAGCTATTAGAGGTAGTGACCAGGGCTGTTGAAAAGTTAAACATCGAATGGCCTGCGGAGAAAGCCGAGTCCAGAGTTAAAAGCAAACTGGATGAACGCTTTCTTCCCCCTCGGTCACTGCCTCAGCGCCGGGGTCTCCCGTTCTTTCCCGACATCCATGCCGAGGTGTCGAGGTCGTGGAAGAGACCCGTGCAGTATCGGCTGTACAGCCTGCAGACATCGCTGTACAGCAATATTGTTGGCCTAAAAAATCATGGCTATGGGGCGATGCCTCGGGTAGAGGAGACGCTTGCGAGCTATCTCTCGCCCGAGACCGCCTCTGAAAACTACATCCAGCTTGGTGGGCAAGGCTTACTCGGCAGCAGGTCAGGCGGCGGCATGCCTTCACACCATGTCCATCCCATGCCTTCCACCGACTTGCTGGGGAAAATTGATCAGAGCGGGGAAGCGTCCTTCGAGGCGATTCACGAGCTGCGCAAAGCCACAGATTTAGCTCTCCGGGCCACCAAGGAAATGGCCAAATCCATCGGCCGTTCTATGGCAGCCCTGGTGGCCACGGAGAGGCACCTATGGTTGAATCTGTCCGACATTAAAGAACGTGACAAAAACACGCTCATGGATGCGCCGCTGTCTCCTGATGGCCTGTTCGGCGACGCAATGTCAACAGTCTTCGACAGGTTCCAGGAGTCACGCAAACAAACGGCGGCGTTTTCTAAAATCATTCCCCACCGCGCTCATCCCCCCCAAAGCTGGGCGGGAGCAGCCTCGGCCGACAGCCAGCTCCTCAGCAACATCCACGCACAGAGCGCAACAAAAAGCCAGTGTTGCCTCCCGTACTCCCCCACGCAGTGCCTGGGGACCGGGACGGGTGGCACAGGCGAAGCCTTACGGAGGTAGGGCGGATCTGAGGACCGTCATTATCTCTCGGAAGGCTTCAAAGAAGAAGTCCTGACACTAGTGTCGCAGGATTTCTCGAGGGCAGCCCCCTCCGGGAGGATTTGGATATCGGGTCCTCCTCGGTGCCCTCAGGGGACCGTTCTGCCAACCCTGCCACCAAGTGTGAGTCAGGGCGCAGCGGTCTCCACCGATCCTCAGAGGGGGGTCGGTCAGCACGTGATTCGCCTGTCTGCCAGTGCGCCGCGTCAGATGGACGAGCCAAGTGCTCAAAAAACACCAGAGACCAGTCTCAAGAGACTGGTTCCCTTAGTAGAATATTTGGAAGAGTGGAAGAATCTCCCGAATGTTTCGAAGTGGGTGCTGCTCATGATAGAACAGGGCTACAGAATTCAGTTCGGTTCACGACCGCCCAGGTTCAACGGGGTGCTTCCTACGGTGGTAACCCCAGAGCAGTCTCTGGTGATGGAGCAAGAAGTAACGGCGCTTTTGCAAAAAGGGGCTATAGAAAGGGTTTCCCCTCCCAGCAAAATGTCGGGCTTTTACAGCCGCTACTTCATTGTTCCGAAGAAGGATGGAGGGTTGCGTCCGATCATAGATTTACGTGTGCTAAATCGATCCGTAAAGAAGCTGAAGTTCAAAATGCTTACACTCAGACAGATCATCCCTCAGATCAGGTCCGAGGACTGGTTTGTAGCGATAGATCTGAAAGATGCATACTTTCATGTATCCATCCATCCTTCACACAGGAAGTTCCTCAGGTTTGCTTTTGGGGGCGAAGCTTACCAATACAGGGTTCTTCCGTTCGGCCTATCCCTCTCACCCCGCACGTTAACGAAGTGCGTGGATGCAGCGCTGGCTCCGCTGAGACTCCAGGGCATCCGCGTGCTGAACTATATTGACGATTGGTTGATATTAGCTCAAACAGAACAATTGGCAGTTCAACATCGAGATGTTGTTCTGTCGCACATGAAGAGGCTTGGGCTGAGGCTCAACGCCAAAAAGAGTGTGCTGGTCCCGTGTCAGGTTGCAAACTACTTAGGTGTAATCTGGGATTCCACCACGATGCAGGCGCAGTTGTCCCCTGCTTGTGTGAGTTCCATTCTCGGGGCCGTGAAAGGGGTGAAGTTAGGCCAGTCACTCACTGTAAAACAGTTTCAGAGACTGGTGGGTCTGATGGCAGCTGCGTCCAACGTTATTACTTTTGGCCTTCTGCACATGAGACCCCTACAGTGGTGGCTCAGGACCAAGGGGTTTTCCCCGAGGGGAAATCCTTTTCGCATGATCAAAGTCACGCGGCGATGCCTTCGTGCTCTGGTCATGTGGAAGAAGCCTTGGTTCCTAACCCAGGGACCCGTGCTGGGGACTTCTGGTCGTCGTGTAATGCTTACGACAGATGCTTCCCTCACGGGCTGGGGAGCGGTCATGAGTGGCCGCTCAGCTCAGGGTCTGTGGGAGGACCATCAGCGCTCCTGGCACATAAATCGGCTGGAGATGATGACGGTGTTCCTTGCACTAAAACATTTCCTCCCCGACCTGAGAGACCATCATGTGCTGGTCCGTACGGACAACACTACGGTGGTCTCGTATATCAACCATCAGGGGGTTTGCGGTCTCGGTCAAATCAATCTTTTTGCCACAGAGGAGTCAGCTCAGTGCCCCCCAGTCTCAATGCTCCCGGGAGTTCTGGAAAAGGTTCGCCAGGAGAAGGTCGACCTAATATTGGTGGCCCCTTACTGGCCGACCAGAATATGGTTTTCGGACATAATGTCTCTACTGCACGGCTCTCCCTTAGAGCTTCCCCTCAGGCAGGATCTCCTGTCTCAAGTGGGCGGCACGATTCTCCATCCCCGCCCAGAAATGTGGAAACTGTGGGCCTGGCCCCTGAGGGGGCAAGGCTCATAGAAACTGGTCTCCCAACCGAGGTTGTGAAGACCATCCTTCATTCCAGAGCTCCCTCCACGAGGAAGTTGTACTTATACAAATGGAAATTGTTCTCTGTGTGGTGTGAACAGCATAATTTGGACCCGGTCCATTCTTCAGTCTCAGACGTGCTTCGGTTCCTTCAGGAAAAGTTCTCGGAAGGTTTAACCCCTTCCATGCTGAAAGTATATGTGGCCGCTATTTCGGCTCATCATATTCCTGTAGGGGGCTCCTCGCTGGGTCGAGACCCCCTAGTAGTACGCTTCCTCCGTGGTGCACTCAGGTTGAGGCCTGTGGTGCGCACAAAGACCCCGACCTGGGACCTCACTATTGTGCTCCAAGGGCTGGCTGAGGCTCCCTTCGAGCCAATAGAGGAGGTGTCAGACAAGTTCCTGACACTTAAAATCTTTCTCTTGGCCGTCTCTTCTTTGAACAGAATTGGTGATTTACAAGCGCTGTCAGTCGCTCCATCTTGTCTTGAGTTTGCGCCTGGTATGGTGAAAGCCTTTCTGCATACCAGGCCGGGCTATGTTCCAAAGGTTCCGACGAGGGTCCCAGGCCCCATTGTACTTGAGGCTTTCTGCCCGCCTCCTTTCGCAAACTTGGATCAGGAAAGGAAGAATCTGCTTTGCCCTGTAAGAGCATTAGATGCGTATGTCCACAGAGCTGCTCTGTGGAGAAAAACAGAACAATTGTTTGTGTGTTATGGGTCCCCTAAGAAGGGGGGCCCAGCATCTAAACAGCGGATGAGCAAGTGGGTGGTCGAGGCCATCTCACTTGCGTATGAGACGGTGGGGCGCCCGTGTCCTTTGATGGTGCGGGCTCTTTCCACGAGAGGTATGGACGCGTCCTGGGCTCTTCTATCTGGTGTCTCTATGGACGACATTTGTGGTGTGGCTGGATGGTCATCCCAGCACACCTTTATCAGATTTTACAATCTTCACCTTAATATCACTCCGGGGGCCAGGGTGCTACAAGATAGCAGCCAGGCACTTGGAGAGACGGCGTAGTTGGGATTGCATTCCCATCATGTCATCCGACGTAGCGTCGATAGTTCCCACGAAAGGGAACGTCTCGGGTTACGAGTGTAACCCTTGTTCCCCGAGTAAGGGAACGAGACGTTACGTCACGTGGCCGTATCTCCTGCATACCTGGTGCGCTTGCTTCAGACAACCTACAGAAGCAAGCGTGCTTTGTGTTCAGGTGTACTTTATAGCTTCCTGATCCGTGACGTCACCCGCCTCTGACATCGCGTCTTTTCATTGGTTGGATACAGAGGTGCTTCACGAACACAAAATACAGAGGGTTCCCATTACGTCATCCGATGTAGCGTCTCGTTCCCTTACTCAGGGAACAAGGGTTACACTCGTAACCCGAGACGTTTTCAAACTGTCAATGTTCTGCTGGAAAATGCTGACACCATTTCTGGACAAAATTAATTTCCCATATTAAAGTCAGAAATAAATTGTCATTAAAATGATCATAAAGAAATTTGAACTCATGTAATGTGATTGTGATTTCTCCTCAGGATTACTGAAAACAGACTAATTGCAGTAAGTGTGAGGTTATTTCACATATTTCCCCCTACCAGTTGTTTAACTTCTTGCTAAAAGAAAACTAACAAACACATTTTTTTTTTTTATTTTGTCTTTGTTTTGAGCAGGAATAGAGAAGCCATGGATTCCAAAATGTCAAAGACAACTCAAAGTCTTACCACTGGTGAGGACATGAGGAACCAAATCAAACTTATGATGCAGCCCTATGCCAACTGGGAAGAGTATCTTACTCCAGCACCTCTGTCTATCGCCATCCTGGGAGAGCTGGTTTTCATCTCGTCCTCAACTGATTTCTCCATCAATAAAAATCATCCTAAAGATGGCTACAAATTCATCAAATACCCTGATTCCTTTCGTGCTTGTCTCATGCAAGTGTGTAACTCTGGTTGGTGGGCATTTAATGAGGCCCATACGAGCATGGATCAGATTCGCCTCCATACTGCCCAAGTTCCAGATTACATGAAGACAGCTGTGAAGATTCTGTTCCAAGGTGATGATGAAGTTGTCAAAGCACATCTTCCTGATCAGCTGGAGAATATCAGAGTCATTGCAGATGAATGTCTGCGGTTGTCTGATGCAACTGAAAAGCGTTTCACTGATGTCATCAGTATCATCCAGGAGCTGCTAGAAGCTTGTGTGAATGCAGAGCACTTCTATGGGGAAGAGATGGAAGCAATCAAGAAGAAACTAGAAGAGGGTAAACTGAGGCAGCAGTCAGCTGAAGAAACCAAAGTCAAGTCAAGTCAAGTCAAATTTATTTATATAGCGCTTTTACAATTGGTAATTGTTTCAAAGCAGCTTTACATATTAGAAGCACAGAAAAAAAGGGAAGTGGTTAAAACTGTACAAACAAGCGTGGTAATATGTAACATATACAAGATGGTGCTACATTAAGCCAATGTCGGCTGACTTCCAGGGGTGGAAAAAAACCCCTAGAAGAAAAACCCAGCGTGCTAGGACTGGGAAAAAAGTCCTAGGACAAAAAAAGGACTGAGAAGGCAGTGAAGGCCATGGAAAGGGAAATAGATGAGGCTCATGAGAGCTACAAGAAAGCTCTGGATTCTCTCCCTGATGGATGGAACATGGTTGGCATGGATTTTGTTGGTGGGATAACACAGAGCATGACAGGTCTGGTTACTGGACTTACATCTGTTATTATTCACCCTGTGAGAATCATGTGCTCTGCAACAACAACGATGGCTGATACTTGGAGCCACATTAGAGATCAGGAAAGTGTAAGGGATGTGGTTGCTGAAATAAATGTATATAGTAAGTCTGCTGAAATTTTAAATTGTGTGCAAATTATCCAGGAACTAATGAATGTGTATAGTGAGGATGATGACATTGACTGGACAAAACTGTATGATCAGAAGCACAAAAATACAAAAACGGATTTCGCAACAGAACAGTTTGTAAGAATCCATGATGATTTAAAGAAAATCCCTGACTGCCCAGCAAAGAAACATGCTAAAAAGATATGCAAAGAGGGAATGGAAATATGCAAGCAACTGGAAAAATATGCACCAGATGGCAAATGTGACAAAGACGAAAGTGAGAAGATAATTCATAAAGTCTTGGAATTGGTCGAGTTGGCCCGTGTTTTTGATTGCAAAAGCAAAGACATCACAAATTCTCCAGCCATTTCTCCAAAACTACCAATGATGCAAAAAGAAGCAAACAAGTCAGAGAACACAAGTGCTTCACAGAAGGCCACAGAGAATGCACGATTCGCCATAGAGCAGACCCGAGCTCAGATGAACAAGACTAGAGAGACCTATGAGAAGTGTGTGGAGAACCTAGAGAAGAACCAGAAGGAACTAACTGATATCCTGGTCACTATGAGAAACTGTGAACTGAAAGAGATTGACTTCAAAACCACAACAGAGATGCTGGTCAAAGGAATGGATGCCATGGGGAGAGTGAAGGAGCAGTGGGAGAAGATGGTTCACTTCTTTCAGATGGTTTCCAACATTGTAAAAACCAGCCTGAGCAAAACTCTCAAAAACTTTGTCTCAACATCAGAGAAAACGCAAGCCCTCTCCTACAATGCAAAGCTCTTCTCAAAAGATCTGCTGTACATTCAAGCCTTCCAAGCCTGTAACATTGCTGGTCTGGTCCATATGATCTCTGGAACATACACAGATGTTTCCAACAAGTACCTGATGGACCGTGTCAGTTCACTGGGTAAACTGATGGCCATGGATAAAAGTAGGCCAGAATTCGAGCGTGAGCGACAAGAGCTCCAGAACTCCTGTGATGAGGCACAAAAAGGCATCTTAAGGCTTGTCCTGGAGAATAAAGAGGAGTTTGACAGGAAGAGCACTGCAAGACTTGAAAGGATCGATCGAGAGCTGCTTGCCATTCTGCCTGCTGCTCCTCCAGAGCAAATCAAGAGTATTCAAGAAGCTGTTCAAGCTGGATTCAGCGAAGAAGAAGAAGCATCATACTACTGAGAGAATCTACCAAATATGTATTTTAAAGCTTGCTAAAAGATCATATAGTTAAGATCAAAGCTTTTCTGTTCAGTAACATGTAATAGTCATGACAGCTCAATTTATCTGCACTAACAGAAGACAACTGATACTGATACTGAAATGTTTAGCACTCTGTCAATCCAAATACGACTAGTTTGAGAAGATTTTAAAAGCTGGTTTAAAAAAAGTGTTTCTTCTGTTTAAATTTTAATTTCATATCATAAGAATATAATAATATCATATAACCAGCTTGAAAATGATTATTGCTAAAACATATTATGCATGATTGTATGATATTTAATGGAAAGTGGAAGTGACTGGAAATATTTTCTTTTAATTTTTTTTTTTTTTCTTGCCTTTAACCGGTAGACTAGAGGAAAATATGTTGAATGTTTTTGTTTTCTTTCTAATTATGTAGTGATTTTTTTTTAGTTGTATATGATAAATGTGTCCTTAAATGAAGATTACTGTTAATTACATATTAATGAATTGCTGTTACAAAACGTCTCTGTAGTAAAAATAAAAATGACTGTTACTTTACTGTTGCTCTGTTTGTACACTGTATCTCTCTAATGCTTTCCCTTTTCTAAGCCAACTTTTTGATCTTTATAGTAAGCACCTAGATTTTTATTTTTTTGAATCTCACTGATGAGTTGCAACAAATAAGTTCACACATATACAGTAATATTAGTGTACGGCCTATTAAAATTCACAAGCAAAAACAACAACAGAAAACATTGATACTTGGAAATATTTTAAACTGGCCCTATATAGCAGCATAGCATAAATTACAACAATGGAATAAGTGTTTTTGAGACATATAAACGTGGAAATGGCTGAGATTCACTGGTTTGATTTCACAAGTATAATTTTTGAACTGAAGAAGACAAGACAAAATTCTACAGTAGGCCTATGGTTGAGTATAAGATTAATGCATGCAGTTAAGAAACAGTGCAACATAACTAACAATTTGTGGTCTTTTTTTTTAAAGTAAGCGAAAAATACAAGGGATAAATGTATCACAAGAAAAACAGGAGAAGAAGCAATCTAGCAATGCTACGAGATAGTTTGCCAAATCTGATAGGCTCACCTGCATTCACTCCACCCTTTGCGTCGTGGATAGTCTCTTCTCATTGGCTAATTTCTCTAGAGCCCATCCTCGTTCGATCTCTTCAGCCAATGGATGTTCGTGATGTCATATGAGCTTTTGCGTACACGCCCCAACAGATCATGCGCAAAGCATTTCGGTACTTGAAGTTTAAAAATGGGGACTTCAGACCGAAACAAATGTACAGAAAAACTACAATATGTGGTACGCCTTCGGTCTAATGGGCCGTCTTGACTTTTCATACGGCAGGTGAAATAAAAGCTCACAGATATGTGTGTGTCAGTAGTTTGAGCAAGGACAGGTTCCCGATGGTAAGATAAAAGTAAACCTCTTATATTATAAAAGTGTACAGAGAGTCAATTAATCTTAAATACTAGGCTAGGCTATGCGAGTAATGTTCATACTGCTCTTAGCGAAGCTAGCAAAGTTTATGCGATCATGTTTACATCTGAGAGTTAACATTGCTTACGTTATGTTGAAGTCATTTTCTTGCCGTTATTCCCTAAAATGTTATATAATTAATTTGACTATGTGACACAGTACTCGTGTTGTCAAATGTTTGCCTATTTTTGTATTCATGTCTATGTCATTGCACTGTATTTGTGTGCTCCATCACTTCAGGGTGACAGCAGGTGCTGTAACGGTGTCCAGCAGAAAGGAAAGATGTTGTCTGATGCTCAGCTCTTTGATGGGGAGTTTGAAAAGCTGGTGTCTGAACTTACAGAGCAGGATTTCACTGATCCAGTTCTAACCGATGCCCTCAACAGACTCAGAGAGGTAGAGTAAACTCTCAGAAGATGACAGGCTGCTCTGGTTATTTAATGTGAAAAGTATTTTAAGAAGTATAGCATGTGACATCAGCAACCAAATGCCAATGTCATGGTGTCAGTACATAGACATATAGAACATGATAAAGTTAAAAAGAACAAATTATGCTTGAGACACACAAAGACTGGCACACAAAGCATCTGCAGTTTTAAAACTCCAGAACAGATCTTAAACAGACCTTAAAATTTCTGAAAATTCTCCGTCAACTCTGCATTGAATCTATTTTATTATTTGTCAGATTTGCATTTTCCTTTGTATTGTGAAATGTGTCATTTTTCTCTAGGTGCTTCAGTACAATGCCCCTGGAGGCAAGAGAAACCGAGGCTTGTCTGTGATTGGTTCTTTACGGGAGTTGGTCTCTCCCTCTGAACTGCCACCTGATGAAGTTCACAGAGCCCTTTTGGTTGGATGGTGCATTGAACTGGTGTGTGAAATTGATACTATTTATTGTGTTGCAAACAAACAAATAAATAATCAAATAAATAAAATAGTGCACAGCAGAACATTTTGATTTCTTCACAGCTTCAGGCATTTTTCTTGGTGGCTGATGACATCATGGATGCATCCATGACAAGAAGGGGTCAACCCTGTTGGTATAAGAAGGTAACTGATTAATGCTTGTTTTAAGATTTATGCTGATGATGGTGCTGTACAATTGCATTATAAGGAGTGTATATTGATAAACAAATGTGTATAAACTGACCCAATATAATTATATTCCGGTTTTTATCCATTAAAGAGGAATCGTTTTTTTTTTTATGTTTTTCTAGTCCTCCCATTACACATTATGAAAATACAATGATTTTCTACCATGTAACATTTTGTCCTCTTGATATTAAGCTGGAGATATGTGGATCATTGATAATAATGAAATGATTGAACTCAGCAAATCCTCAATTCCACGTTGTACCTATTTAATTTTTTTTTCCACACACAAGAATATTGATTATTTTTATTATTACCATTATTAAATTTTTACTGTTAAAGGCATAGTCCACCCAAAATATTCTGCCGTCATTCCAAACCTGCATGATTTTTTATTATTTCTTCTGTGGAACACAAAAGAAGATATTATGATGAGATAATTTTCATTTTGGGGTGGACTATACCTTTAATAACAATAAAAATATATTCTTATTCTTGTGTCTGAAAAGTTTTTGAAATGTGTACAGATCACGGGATTGACAATTAAAAATTATTTTAATGTATATTAGTTGTTTTAGAGGAATAAGTATTATAGGTAACACTTTACTTGAAGGGGTGTGCATACGCCTTCATAATCTTGACATGTCATGTGTCATGAATATGAAGGAGGTTTTATGCATGTTTATGACAACTGTCATTAAGTGTCATTCGCTCAACTATGTCATTTTTAATGCAAAGATGACATTGTTTGAGATGTCTTTGTTACGACAACTTGACATAAACCAAAACATCATAACCTGTCAGTGTCTTTGTCATGACAACTTGACATTAGCAAAACATCATAACCTGTCATAAACATGACATAACAGATTAATTATCAAACTTAAAAAACTACTTAGCTTTATGGGTTAACATTAAATTACATTATTTTGGTAACACTTCAGTATAGGGAACACATATATAAACGATTAACTATGACTTTTCCCTCAATAAACTCTCAATTTACTGCTTATTATAGTTAATTGTTAAGTTTAGGTATTGGGTAGGATTAAGACTGTAGAATAAGATTAAAAATAGTCATGACGCTGTTATAAAATTATTTGTCAGAGTATTGTCACTTAATGACAAGTTCAATTTGTACCACTGTACTTGAGCTCAAAATACATATTCATGACACTATTATAATGGCCTCATGACAGCCAATGTCAAAACCAACCACATGACAGTTTAATGTAATGTTAACCCATAAAGCTAAATGATGTCAAGTTGTCATGACAAAGACACTGACAGGTTATGATGTTTTGGTTTATGTCAAATTGTCATAACTCGGACATCTCAAACAATGTCATCTTTGCATTAAAAATGACATAGTTGAGCGAATGACACTTAATGACAGTTGTCATAAACATTCATAAAACCTCCTTCATATTCATGACATGTGTCATGTCAGTCTTATGCACACCCCTTCAAGTAAAGTGTTACCGTATTATATTTGTAAGTATAACAGAAGTGTATATAAGTTGAATGGAGTATTTAAAATCTTTGCATACTTCTTGAATTTGTCAGGAAGGTATTGGTCTGGATGCCATTAATGACGCTTTTCTCCTGGAGGGGGCGATCTACCGCCTTCTTCGCAGACATTGCAAAGGACAGCCCTACTATGTCCATCTGCTTGAGCTTTTTACTGAGGTAACACACCCAAAAGCTTCATTAATATACTATACCACATTTACACATATTTTAACTGTTCATACAAAGGTGCAAAAAAAAACTGTTTCTATCACATTAGCTTGGTATTGTTTAATAGATAAAGACTTGTGTGCTGTCTTAAAGGGATAGTTTACCCAAAAATGAAAATTCTGTCATTTACTCGCCCTCAAGTTGTTCCAAACCTGTATTCATTTCTTTGTTCTGCTATACACAAAGGAAGATATTTGGAAGGAATGTTTGTAATCAAGCAGATCTCACCCCCCAATGACTACCACAGTAGTCAAGAAAATACTATGGTAATCAATGATGACAGAATTTTCATTTTTGGGTGAATCATCCCTTTTAAACTCAATCTTTTTTCTTCAAGACCTCTTTCCAGACAGAGTTGGGTCAAGCTCTAGATCTGATGACTGCACCTCCGCACAAAATCGACCTTGATCGCTTTACTATGGAGAGGTGAGAAAATGAAGGTGTTAATGGAGCTGGACTTTTATTATTTACGGCACAGATAATTTAAATGCTTTTTATATATTTATATCTTATTATTTACCGATTTGCTATTGACTGATTTACAATGTATTTGCCTCAGGTACAGAGCCATTGTGAAATACAAGACCGCATTCTACTCGTTTTAT
This sequence comes from Chanodichthys erythropterus, assembly GCF_024489055.1. Lineage (NCBI taxonomy): Eukaryota > Metazoa > Chordata > Actinopteri > Cypriniformes > Xenocyprididae > Chanodichthys > Chanodichthys erythropterus. The sequence continues at coordinate 17,326,639 of NC_090222.1, read as the reverse complement.
CTCCCTGTGGCTGCAGCCATGTACATGGTGAGTTTTTCTTACATGTGTTTTGTGTATATTTTATGAAAAGAATTATATATATATTTTTTATTGATTACAGGCAGGGATTGAGAATGAGACTGAACACAACAATGCCAAAACAATTTTACTTGAGATGGGAGAGTTCTTTCAGATACAGGTATTAGTATAAAGCAACACTTTTGAAGCCTAGTATCCTCAATGGTATCAGATCAGATTGCAATATCTCGAAGCATTCATAACATGTTTGTCATTGACAGGATGACTACCTGGATTGCTATGGTGATCCTGCAGTGACTGGAAAGATCGGCACAGATATACAGGACAACAAATGCAGCTGGCTGGTGGTGACCGCATTGGGCATCATGACACCTCAACAAAGGGCAGAACTAGAGGTGAGAAAGTGTGGGACAGCTGAATGACAAACAAATATAATAAATGCAATAATATAACACATTAACAATTTTCCAACTTGTGTTCTTTCTCTCAGGCATGTTATGGGCGTAGTGATGCTGAAAGTGTTGAAAGGGTCAAGGCTTTGTATGATACTCTGGAAATGCCTGTCCGATACTATCAACATGAGGAGGAGAGCTATCACCGCCTTCAAAAACTCATCCAACTCCATGCCAAGAATCTGCCTCACGCTGTTTTTCTTAACTTTGCCAAGAAAATATATAAGAGAAACAAATGAGGTGTGGTTCAGAGTATTGGAGAGACTTGAAAAATGGAGTTGAGTATTTTTAGGCACAGTGGCTTGGGTCAAATAAATATGCAGTGAGGGATTTTAGTATTTTGAGTAAATATGAAAATGGTAAATTTTAACTGCACTTTAAATATATTGTCAGGAATTTAGATACATAAAAAAAAATCGTTATGTGTCATCATTATTTGTTTTTCCCCTTGTATTACAGCAAAAATGCAATCGGCTGATTCAGAGGTCAGGAATTGTACAGCAAATAGTACACATAGGCAACATACAACATCTGTCAGTGTTTAATTTTGAGGTACATATGTATAAACCATATATTTTCAACATCTGTGGACGAACTATAGGAAGAGTAAAGAAGGAATGGAAAAAAATATATAGACAAAAATAAGTAAATAGTTATAAAAGAAAAAATATTCTTAGTATGAAAATCAACAAACTGCTGATCCCAGTGTCCCAGTGGATAGATGCACATATTCGTTTGAAACATTTAATTTGATATTTAATAAGTTAAAGGATTAGTTTACTTTAAAATGAAAATGACCCCAAGCTTTACTCACCCTCAAGCCATCCTAGGTGTATATGACTCTCTTTTACCTGATGGACACAATCGGAGATATATTAATAAATATCCTGATGCATCCGAGCTTTACAATGGTAGTTAGCGGGTATCAACAAGTATGAGCTGAAGAAAGTGCTTCCTTCTGCATCCATCCATCATAAATATGTGCTCCACATGGCTCCGGGGGGTTAGTAAAGGCCTTCTGAAGCGAAGTGATGCGTTTGTGTAAAAAATATCCATATTTAACAAGTTATGAAGTAAAATATCTAGCTTCCACCAGACCGTCTTCCGTTTTTAAATTACGAAAAAGAAAAGTTTTACACTTTCTTTGCTGATTATGGAAGGCTGTCTGGGAAAGCTAGGTATTTTACTTCATAACTTGTTAAATGTGGAAATTTTTTTTTTTACACAAACACATCGCTTCATTTCAGAAGGCCTTTATTAACCCCTCGGAGCCGTGTGGAGTACGTTCATGATGGATGGATGTGGATGGGGAGACTATCTTCAGCTTCGTACTCATTAATTACTGCAATTATAAAGCTTGGATGTGTCAGGATATTTATTAATATTTCTCCGATTGTGTAAGTCAAAAAAAGTAAGTCATATACACCTAAGATGGCTTGAGGATGATTAAAGCTTGGGGTAATTTTCATTTGAATGTAAACTAATCCTTTAAATAAACAAAGAAATATCCTTGAGAAAACATATCTTCCCACACAGAACACAATGCTACTTAAGGGCAGTTTCATTCAGAAACCTAGCCTTTTTGTTTGTTTGTTTGTTTGTTTGTTTGTTGTTTGTTTTGTTTTAGTGAAACCTGTGACATTAACGGTTGTACTGCACATTTATAGACTACCAGAATGTCTGTCTAAGTGTTCGGTCAGTGATCATCAATCCTCATTATTACTGTATATTTGAATTACAGAAAGACAGAAATGTGCTTTTAATAAACAAATCTGATCAACGTCATTTTACTATGCATTTCTCTTTGTGAGGTGTTTGAATGAGTGTGTGAAGAGAGGTCTCGAGCCGCGCGCGCAGCACTCCGAACAGACGAGAGATGCTGCTGAGGGGTGTGGTCTCGAGGATGGGATGAGAGAGAGGAGGGGAGGGTTAGATGACGGAGCGATAGACAGCAGGAAAGAGAATAACGGCATATAATAATTTCAGAGTCATGGCTTGTGCAATGGAATAGAGATCGAGATCAAGAAGAACGCATCCATTATATCCTTCTGGAAATTGGGTAAATTCGTTTTTTGTTTGTATTACATTGTATGCTACATTTAAAGCGTTTTGTCTTATTACCGAATTTTCTGATTCTTTTCAGATTTGTTTTGCTTGTGAAGAAACACTTAGAAGCTATATCATAAGCCGATACGTTATTAATGTGAAATTTTAGTCTACTGTATTGATACTGTACCATTAATGTCTGCGGAGGAGGTGTCAACACAACTCGTATGTCATCTCATCTTGTAAGCTATTATTTTAAACCGCTCTTTAGATATTTAATATATTAGCCACCAACATTAAATGATACACAATGGTGTATTAGAGTACATGATGCTTATATATGTATTTATTATGAGTTTTTTTACTAAAGTGCTCGCTAGGCCTAGATTTCCATCCTCTGTATCCAAGGACATTGGGCGCGAGCAGTGCATTGCCCACGGTGTTTTATGAAGAGCGAAAACAGCGTTAGTCATTGCTATGATTTTCTGCTCCACATGGCTCCCGCAGAGAAAAGGCACAGATATTGTATAGAATAAAGAGATTTCTGGATATGTTAAGTCTACATTTTGCGACAGCACGTTCATTACCTTCCTTTATGTATGATAATGTTATGTTCTCTCTATGCATGTATTTAGATTATTATTCAAGAATGTAAGAACTGCGAGAATAAAAAAAAAAAAAAAATTCTGAGGCCATAGCTTTGGAGAATGCAATAAAAGACTATGAAAAGATGCTTTGATATTGATATAATAGGCCTACAGTATATGAAATAATGATACAAACACACTATTATGTGAATATGATTACAATTATGTATTATTTGTTAGACAAAATTGAATATTAGTATTGAGAATGCCAGCAATTGTAAAAAAAGAAAGAAAAGAAAAGAAAAAAAGGTGATGTGTACAGTAGGTACTTGTATTTCAGTACATATTTTTATGCTCTAAAAAACTGGAAATAATAATGATGTTCAATATTAGTCCAAGAAAGAGAAATACTTACCTATTAAATTTACCAAAGTATGCTACATTATGAAGAATTTTTGTCCCGCCTCTCAAGCAAGGTTTTTTTTTTTTTCTTTGTTTCTAAACAGAATCTGTCTTTTTTGATATTTCAGGTACTAACTAAATCCAAGATGTGACCCGATATGTTTACAAACTCCTTAGACAAACATTAAATCAGGATATAAAAACTATCCCACCATGCACCCCTCCTCTCGTCCCTCTGTGCCCCCGCGTTCCCGCAGGTTTGACAATAGACGCACAGAGGCAAAACCAAGCCAAGGGGTTAAGAGAGATGACAAAAATATGAACACAGCGTCTCCATCCCCTCGTCGTGGCACTCGGGGACCACCTGAGTCTTCCAGGTTAAAAGGCCCTGGTCAAGGTGCACGAGCCCCAGTGGTTCAGTCCAAACTGGTGCGGCCACAGAAGAATGGTGCTCACGCAATACCAGCAATCTCAAAACCAAAAAATGGACACACTGTATCAAACCTGGCCCCAGCAGTGGATCCAAACTGCAATGAGCCCAGCCTACCTTGTCTGTGTTGTGATGGCCATTCTCCTCAGGATAGCAACAGCCTTTTTAATCACAACCATAACAACAATAATACTGTAAACATCAGGCAACAAATGAAGCTACCGCCGCCGCCACCTTCTCAGAAGGAATTGGCTGTTCCAAAACAAGACATCAAAGAAGACGAGTGTGAGCCAGAAGTAAAGCAACCTCATCCCATCCCAGTAAAGGAGAGAGAAGAGGAAAATGGCAATGTGGATGAAAAAGAGGGTGGTGACCTCAAAAATGATGTCTGCAGTGTAAATGACAGTGTTGATGTGAATGGCAACGGCAATTGCGATGGTGACGATGACGAAGATGATGACGATGAAGATGATGATACTCTTGTCCCTTCTTCCTGCAATTGCCCAGAATCCATGCTAGATTTTTCCCTCACATCTTCTACCTCATCTTCGTCCACATCCATTAGCAGCTGCTCAGATCTGGAGTGTGACTGCCCTGATACATTTTCATTGTCATCACAGGACCAAGAGTCCACTGAAAGCTGTCCATCTTCTTGTACTTTGGTCTCCAATTGCCCTACCTTTCAGTCCAATGTCTTACCAATGGATCTCAACCTTTCTGCAAGATCGCCTTGCTCTTCTGATGAAGGCTATCCCTCTGCCCCTTGCTCTCCTTCTTCTGACTACACAGAGAGCAAGGTATCAGAAGAAGAAAAATGTATCAAAGTGGATCTCCTCCATTTTTTAGACTCCATAGAAGAGTTGGGCAAAATGGATCTGTTCTACCGCATTGTTAGGCTGGCACATTGGGAACTGGATGGTGAGCTGATTGTCAGAGATAGATTGGATCACCAGCAGAAGCTTCAGAGGGTCCACAAAGAGGTGAAGTTGGCATATCTTGTGAAACTTCAGGAGGAAGGGTTAGACTTTGACAATGAGGATATCACTGGAGTTTTGGATGAAATGGGCAACATTGATATTCCATGGAATTTGTATAAAAGCAACAAATCAAGTGACTCCCAGGAATTTTCTGATGCAGGGGTAGATCTGACAGCTCCTTCTGACCTTGATGAAACCCCTGCCTCTGATTCACTTGCTTCATCACCATTGGATCCTCCTCCCCGGCCCCCAAAGCCTCCAATGAGGCATGTGAGTGCTCACCTAGAATCACACACTTATGAGAACATAAGTGGACATACCTTCTCAGTCTCATCCACTGACGACACTACTCCTTTCTCTATAAGAGTCCCTGCTCCTACCTTGCCTGCATTGTCATCCTCACCCCCAGCCTTAAAACCTCCTGCCCTTCCTCCTCCTCCATCACAGCCTGTGCCCTACTTCTCCCTAAATACAGAAAGACCTACTCTCACTTCCCCCACCCCACCCATCCCTCCCCCAAGAAGACGTCATAAAGCCCGTCTAGAGGCTCTAAGGCTTGCTGAGCTTGAAAGAGAAAAGACTCCTCTGTCCCTTCCACCACCAACGTCCAGACCTCCTCCATTGCCACCTCCACCTGCAGTGTCCTCGCCTCCGGCTATTCCACCTCCACCATCACTCCCACCCCCTCCATCTTTTCATGCTCTGGATGTGGAAATCAGAAAGTTGCTTGCACTAGCTGGCCTCACCCAAGCTGAATTGCTTAAACTTAGTCCCGAGTTGGGTGTCTGCGTAGATGTAGTCCTGGAAAATGAGCAACAGCCAGTGTCTGATGTCTCTCAGATTGGAGATATCAGTGTAAACAGAACACACAAGGAAGATGGTGTAGATAAGGGGTTGCATTCCAGATTGAGTGAAGGAACCAGATTTGGGAAAGACAGGCCTACAGGTGTAGAGGAATTAGATACTCTCCGTGAAAAGGACGCTTCTAAAGATGAACAGAAAGAAGCAAACAGGACAACATCCTTCACAGAAATGGCAAGACGACGTAAGAGAAATGGTGGAAACTGTAATCATAGCTGCGGTTGTGGTTTTGGATCCAATGTTAGCCTGTCTCCCAACTCATATTACAGCACTGATCTTAGCAATACAAAAATCCCAAATGTTAGCTTTGGGAGTTTTGATTATTCTTCTATGATTTCAGACACCCCTCCTCCACCACCTCCACGACCATTGCCCCCTTGTCCACCAATTGTGTCCAATCCTCCTGAACTTCCCCCTCTTAAGCCATGTACTCTACCTGCCAATGCATCTCGCCCAGATAGATTTGACTGGCTGATAGCCTTCACCCCAGAAACAGAGTCGCCACCTCTTGAGATCCGAAAATTGTCCAATGATGGCACATTGCAAAAAGTCTCAACTTCAGGCTTAAAAGTGACAACCTTTAAAGAATTACGCAACAGAAGCAAACAGAGCTCCACACCAGCTCCTATTCAACCAGAACCCGATCCAACTGTCATCACCCCAGACCCTGATTTCCTGTACAACCTAAAATGGAGACGAGAGAAGAATGATGGGGATGGCTGGGAATATACTTCTCAAGCACAAGCCTCTTTTCTTCAGCCGCCACCCACTCCTGCCTCATTGTCCCTTTTTAGGGAAATGTGCCGCCTGAATATACAAGATGATTGCCCTGCAGAACCCAAAGTGTCCCAACAAATTAGCTGTTCAGTAAGCGAAGGCAGCCTTAGGACTATTTGTGATGAAAGAGATAAAGCTGTTCACACCAAAAAGATGGAAGTCGAAGATGAAGTGGAAGTTAGGGGAACGGCAGATGGAGCATGGACTTTGGAATCCAGGACAACAGGTAAAGTTGCACTTCATAAATTTATATGTTTTCTCTGACCACTTTTGTCTTAGAGGGTTCATCAACATCATAAAACAGTGCAAATTCAGTGGAATATCAAAGAGAAAGTAAAAGAACAATGGTCTGATGACAAGGAAAGTGGTGAGCCAAGATGAGAGTCACACAGGCAGATGGGTAGATGAATCAGCAGAGCAAGACTGGAGGGAATCTCAGAATGCAGCAAGCTTAATTCTCTGTTGTTTCTCATGATGTCACAAAGCCTTTTAATTATTCATCCTCTCAGCAGGCTAATTCCCGTTTTCTTTCATTCTCTCTTTCCTTGCCGTGCCACGCATTCTGTCATACTTTCTTCAGTCAGCCTTCCTATTTTTCAGTCAGTGTTTCTATTTAAGTTGAAGTCAAATTAATTGCCATTTCCCTTAAAATAATATTACCATTACAAATATTGTCTCATACTATAGTCATGATGCACATCACAAACCTTTCAGCCTCTGTCCTCAACCCTGCTTTGTCATCTTTCTGACATGCTTCGCTGTCTCCTTTTATTAATTTGATACTCCTATGCTTGTTATTCTCGCTTCTCATTATTTTCAATTTTCCATTTGCCTTTTTGCTGTGCTCCTTTCTGCACTGTTTATCTGCCAAATGGAAAAAGCAAATTTGCTTGGATCAGGTTACTTCACTTTTGACATCAGATATAAACGGCCTCTAATGTGCCTGTAAATTGAGTAGCAAATACATTTTAGGGAGCCCTCATTTTTGTTTACAAGGTTATCACATCACACAACTCTGCTAACCCATGCTTTGGCAATATTTGTGCTAGTCATCTTTTTCATGGATATTAGTATTTATGAATTTTGTTCTTCAAGTTGTGTGTCTGTTATCATTTTTGTTAGTAAATTGCTGTGAAACTTTACACCCTTTATCACTCATATTTGTGGCTTTGTCACATAGCACAAGAAAATGACCTTATGCCTTTAAGTGTAGGAAAGGTGTGACTCAGACCTTTACACCAATCACAGTACAGCAACAGGGAAACAGGAAATACTGAGTCAAACTGAATTCATTTGAGAGAGAGATATCGCCACATGTTAAGGTAAAGGAAAATGTTTTTTATGTGAGTAAATCATAATACTCTAGATGTATTGAATGTACTGTATGATGAACAATGTATACTTTTTGACTGAGGTTCAAAATGATTCAGTTTTTCAACACTTCAAACAACATAACATTGAAATGCAACATGCAATCTACTGATAAGAATCATAAAGTAATTGTGAGTATTGTGCATTTAAAAGAGCATATACTGAAACACTCAAGTCTTGTAGCTTGCCTTTAAATTCAGAGTTGCCATTGCAGGTGAAATGTGATCCTAGTGAAGCTCCTAGTGAGATTCTAGAGAGATAGTGCATGCTTTCCTGTACACAGTCAGATGTTGAAGGATCAGATATAGTGCTATTAGGCTTTGCACACCATATACTGCAACAGAAAATTGTAGGTTATTTTGAAGAGGATATTTTAGTAGCTAAAAAAAGGCAAATAAAAGATATAAGGGTGTGGCACATTAAGGGGCCATTTACACAACACCGTTTTCAAATAAAAACTGAAAACATTTTATGCATTTTGGTTGTTAATTTAAACTACAATGGCATTTTGGGGGCCTGAAATTCCAAACTTTTGAAAACCGATTTCAAAGTGCAAGATTTTGAAAACGATACCATTATCTCATCTCCATGTAAACTACAAAAATGCAAATATGTGAAAACGGTGACAGCATACACATGCATTACGTGTTCAGACTGTAGGCATGCATGTTTGTATGGTGCTCTGTAAAATAATGCGTATGTGCGCAGGCGAGTAGTCTTTCTTTACAAAGTGACATTGCCAACTACTGGCTGCATGAATAATACAGCGTTTTTAGTCGTTTTCTTGGATCCATGTAAATGGGGATCATTTTGATGACGTTGTCATTTGTACAAAGAAAAAAAACGTTTTAGTACATCATTGCCGTATAAATGTACCCAAAATTTTTATGAATTGAGAACTTGTATGTATTATGATACATATTTTCTTCAAACAGTGAATAATGTACATACTTTTCCCATACACTGTGGCGTGTTGTGCTGTGTTCTAATGTTTGCTCTTTAGCATATTGAATGTTTAAAGGAGTTCTCTATCATCTGTTTCATCATATTTACATAAGTGCATTCTCTCTTCTTTAAAATGACACTAACATTTTCCCATTCTCTCTTTTTCTTCCTCTTTCTTTACTGTTTGCTGTTTTTACCATTCTGCCCATCCTTTCGATTCTGAATCTTCTCCATTGTTATACTTTCATTATTCTTCACCCATAATGCTTCTTTTAAAGTGTCCTCACCTCCCCTGTCCCTTTCCTTGACCTCACCTTATTACCTGCACTCTGATCCCCTGTCACAAGCCTCCCAATGTTACCACACTGACACTAACAGGAATCATGCCGTGGCCAGCTGTGAGGGTTCCATAAACATCTCAAACCCGTTATGCATAAATTCCACTTTTGACTGCAGCAAAAATGACTATACCGACTCCCTGTACTGTTCAGGGACAGAAAACAATGCGTTTTTGTTCTGTAAACAAGACAATGACCTCAATGGTAACATGAATTCTCTGTACCACCGCTGTAATCATGCTGACAGCTTTCTAGATTCTTTATACATCTGTGGGCATGATCCCGACAACACAAAAACCAACTTCTGTTCTGTGTATAACAATGAAGTAGATTCAATCAGAAATGATGATTCACTCTACAGTGATGCCAGATACACAACAAATACCCTGAAGCTGTTCACTGACCCTGAACCACCAACTAACATTAACACACTCACTGAGGGCGACATAACACCATACAAAAACATTGACATGCAGGCTTACATTACTATGCGAAACCTCAAAAATCAGAGCTATGCGAACAAAAACAGCTATAAAGATGCCGACTCGCTGTTTGATTTGAACTCAGACAACGTTGATAACTCAAAACCACCAATCAACCCGTTTTATGACAGCAATGAAAACACAACGCAGAACAAACAGCAGCTTGTATCTTTCCCTGCCTACTACCTTTACCACCCCAAAAACTGCCCCTTGCATAAAGGCGCCCCACCACGGCTGTCCCCCGTAGGAGCGATCTCACCTCCCTACAGGTCCGGGCCTCCAGTTCCAGGCACAGATGTTGCCCGTCTCTGCTCACCCCTGTTCCCTCGCAGTCACACCCTTCCTGCCCTTGCTGCACCCCTCTACTACCCTTATCTGTACACTCCCCCTGTTCAAGCCCCTCTGCGGGAGCCTTCGGTTCCCATACTTCACTCTCAGAGTCCACCACCACTCACTTCGAGTAAGAAATCAGTGCATTCTCATTTCTCTCACTTTTCTCCACTTCTTTTCCAGTTCCTTTGATTGTGAAGCACTGTCTGTTTGTCTGTGTCTCATTCATATCCTGTGGATACTGTAGCACTGTCAGTGTCTGTGGCAGTGTGAAATATGTGGTTGTTCATTGCATGATGACATCAGAGCCTCTTTCTGAAAGCGATGATTTCATGTTATTTTTTACTGTTCAACTGTGTTCCTTTTTTCGTTCACTTGAAATTTAGTATTATAAATTCTGTAAATTAAAGCTACACTATGTAACTTTTGACTTTCCAGCGGTTGAATCACAATTGAATGGTGGAGGAAGATTGTTTTGGTAATTATGTGAGTTATACTTTGGCTTTACTATTCTATATGGATGAATCTGATGATTTAAGGCCATCAGACTGAAAGTATAGTGGAAACTATTATAACTCGACTAGTAGGTTATAAGACAAATAGACCAAAATAGGAACTGGTTTAGAGATTTAAAAAAAACTGTTTATGTAGCCTGACCTTCTTTCCTTTATTTACAGATATGACGTAAACACACACAGAATTAATGCCGGACATATGCAGTTTCACTCAATCTCTAAAATATAAATTAACATAGGCCAAAGCAAAAACGCTCATTATTAAAATTTTGTTTCAAACTAAAAAAGTTACATAATGTAGCTTTTTATATTTTAATATACTTGCTTTTTTTTTACTTATTCCTTTGCTTTTTGTGTTTATTTTTAATTTAATGTATTTTTTTTTTTTTTACAAATATCTTTTTATTTTTAAGAGATTAATGTTTCTTTTCTTTTTTTTTGCTGCTCTGCATGTTTTGTTTTTCACTTACCTTATGGTAATGCATGTGATAAGCCCAAATATGTCAAATCAGATCCAAATATGTCTCAAATGAATAAATATCTTTTATAATTTATTCATGAATATTTGTATGAGATCTATATATGTTCCTCACAAACTGCTGTCATGTACTGCACTGGATGACTCAAGATCAACTGTAATACATTATCTTCTGTTAATTGAGTTTCTAACCCCACCCTGATTTCTTTTCCTCCTAATAGCTGTCCGCAGCTTCTCATTTGCCGGCTCTGAGCAGAAGAACAAGGCCTGGATGGGAGATGATGTGAGAACTTCACTGAGTGCTGAAGGGCTGTCTTCTGCATGCCTGCAAGAAAAGAAAAGTAATATAGTATTGTATACCTCATGATTATAAAAAGGTGGTTCATATTTATCTTTATTTTTCAATTTTTAAAAAAATAAAAAAGTTGTAATTGTATGTGTTTTTGCCACACAGCTCTTGTCAATTCAGTCAGTGTGGCAGTGGAGGCCATTTTGGCTCAGTTCAGTTCGTCCAGGACTGTTGTACAGAAGGTCAGTTTTGTGCCAACTTTCATTTTCAAATTTGGCATCATTAACCCCACTTTAGTTTCCCACAGGAATAAAAGCCTTTGAACTAAAATTAGTAAATCCCTACTTGTTTTTTCCCCTCTCTCCATGCCACTTCCATGCACTTGGCTTATCGTTTTTCTTTCTTCAGTTTTACTCGGTAAATAAGGTACATCAAAGTCCATGAACATGAGCTTTGCAAATAACTTATTTGCACACTAACCTCATGCACCTTTTCACCTCTTTCTCCTATTTTTTGCTCTCTCTCTCTCTACCCTTTTTTATTCATTTGAATACTTTAAATATCCTATATCTCTTTTTTCCCATTGCTTTGCACATTTTTTTTTCTTTTCTCTGCTTGTCTCTCTCCCTTTCTTTTATCTGCCTATCCTCCACTGCCCTTTTCTTGACATCTGTTGACAGACTCTTTCTGGAGACAGCAGTGTAAATCCCTCTCTGGGTCGTCTGGTACTGCAGTGCCTTTGCCCAGCCCTGCGCAGCCTTCTCTGTGATGGACTCAAGCCCCACCAGAGTGACCTCATTGCAGGCAGAAGGCCTAATTCACCCTGGGGATTGGTTCAGGCCTCCACCAAACCAGGTACAAGACATCTTGACCTGGATTACTAGACAATTACCTTCATTAAATATCTCATGTTATATTCTGCCTCTCTTTCTCTCTCCTCTTCTACCTCTCATGATCCAACTTGATTTATTCTCTTTTTTTCTGGCACCGTGAATCCCCGCAGTATTGACTCATGCATCTCTGTCATACTTACAATCTTTAAATATTCCTCAATTCTCTCCCTCAGTGTTTTTTGTTTTTTTTGCTGCTCATATTCATTGTCTCAGCATGATATACATTCATTATGTTGCCCTTCCTAGCGTTTTAAAATAAACAATGAGTTTCTTAAATGCTAAAATGTCTCTCTTCGTTTATGGTGCTCTTTCAGGTCCGAGCACACAGGCTTTGCACAACCTCCAGACTAAAGTAGCGGGGCTTCCCCAGCTTAAGCAGAGCAGACACAGGTTCAACGCCTTCCTGTTTGGCCTTCTCAAGTAAGGCAGAATTTTTCTCATCCTAAGTCCATCTAAGATTTAATTGCCAAAATGACTTATGTGAATAATAATTGTCTCTCTCTTCTTTTCCTCTTCTACTCTCTCATGTAGTGTCAAGCTTCTGGATTACTGGCTTTCACATCTGCAGTCCTGCAGTGGTAAGTGTTCATATTTACTGTTGTTCTCTAGTGGTCCTTGCTGGAAAATCCATCTTAAGCTAGTTTTTGGACCAGCAACAAATTAGTTACAGTGACGGATAGTAAAAAAACAAACATTACATTTTTATTTTCTAAAAATCATTTCACATTGATCAAAATGTAATAAGAGCAATATGCAAATGAGGTAAAAACGGCACCCATAGAATTCTGCAGTGACGACATTATTGTAGCCCAACCAGGAAGTTTGCATCACCCTGATGCCCTCAACAAAAAAGCAATAGGATTTTTTAACTGGCTTTTGGATTACCACAGAAAACCAACAAAAGGCATGATTCTTATTTGTTTTGTTCATCAAGATAATATTCATAAATTAACTTTTGTGAATTTTGAGGCCTAATTACAATCGCCAGAATTAAAAAGCTAAAGTTATAAACGAACTACACCACATTCACATGACTTCCCCTTCTCCACCACTTCCAATGACTCTTTCGAACTTTCTTTAAAATCTAGAAGTTGGAAAGTTTGAGTTAGAATAGTTTTTAAGAACGTGAGTATAAACACAATGTGGCAGCAAACGCAGACTATAGAACCTCTGTATCTCCAATTTAGCCACTTGTTAACAAATGCTTTTTTCAAGACATGTAAAAGCTCAAATAAATCACAAGTGGGGTATTACTGATATGTATGTTTTGTGCCATAGAATAAAATGTAAAAGTATATTGAGCTTGTGTTTACCACAGACCTTATTTCAGGCATTTAATGGCACAGTATGTATGATTTTTGCATTAAAATGTCCAAAAACCACTTGTGTACTTACATTATCCCATATATTTCCAACATTTAAATCTAGAGAAATTTGCAATTTTAACCAGTGTAACATCCCTCCTCTTTGCCTTGTTACCCCACCATTTAATTTGACAAATAAACTGACATGTTGAAATTAAGCATTAAACATTATTACTTGTGGCTAATTCAATAGAATTAAATAAAAACATGTGATCAAATGTAACGGTTATAAAACTTTATTTCATTACCTCATTCATGAACATGATTTGTGAGTCCATTGGACTGACTTCCATCGGCTGTGGAGGTGAAGATTTCCCATCATTCCCCGCTCCTTCACAGCATCATCAAGCTACGCCTTTGTTATTGTTTTGAATATGCGACCTCTAGCGGCGAAACCAAAAACCGAATCGAAAAACCCATTGATAGTGCAACTGGAAGTTTGAAAATACTAACTCATTTCCAGGGTTTTTAGGAAAGGTCACTGTAGTACCATTTAAGATCTTTACCAGTGACCAGATTTAAATGTTTAAATAGTTTTTATTTATTTGAATAAATCCTGTAATATTTTTTTTAATAATAATAATATATTTTATCAACTTTTTTTAAAATAATAATAACTGTAATAACTTTTTTACTGTCCCGCAGATGTGTTGGAGACATATTATCGCCCCGCTTCCTTCATGCGTCTGTCACTCACTTCTTGCCAGCCTCTTTTTGAGGAGCTTCTCCTCCTACTGCAGCCTCTCTCTCTTCTGACCTTTAACCTCGACCTGCTATTTCAGCATCACCACCTTGACCCCTCGTCCCCAACTCTCACCCCAGCCAGTCACACATCTGATATATATAGCCCGCCAAATGAAGACTTCAGCTTCCACTTGTCACCCAAGGGGATTTTCCAAGGAAGTGGCCATAATCTTGGAAGCGTGTTTGAGCAAGACCATGGCAGTTTGGGTTTAGACACCAACCCTAATTCAGGTCTCACAAGTCATGTTCTTGATGTGTCAGCCTATCGCAATCCAATTTCGCTGTCATCAAGCATCACCAAGGAGGAAGCCAATCCGCCATTGTCATGGTTTAACGGGAATGAGATCTCGGCACCTCTTAATGCCGGAAGCCTTTCCCAGCAGGCAGGCCAGGCTCTTCAGCAAGGGTGGGGGGCAGTGATGCGTTTGGGGGAACGTTTAGGGCAGAACTTTGGTTTGACCACTAACACAGAGGATGTTAAAGGTCCTAACTCACCAGATGACTTCAAGACAGGCTTCTCACTGAACCCAAAAAGTCCAGCTGAAAACAGGCAACAAACAAGAGAGGATCTTTCCTTGTGGGATAGTGGAGCAGCTGTTCCCTGGGGTCTGGGACGGCTCTTTGGAGCTTCTAAGAGCCCCAACAACCCACCAATAAGCAGGTTTGATGATGTTTTTTAAATGTCAGTTTAGTTTGTTTTCAGATGTGTCAGGTTTATTCATGTGCATATTTTTATTCTCTTCTATGCTGTTACTCTCACATAGGCGTCCATCTCAGTGGCTCTCCCCTGGCGCATCTGTCCTTTCTCGCATAGTGAATCTTGGCCAGGGTTCTCCGCCTGAAAAGAAAGAGCTCCAGAGAAGCAAAGATAAGGAAGAAGATGAAAACGAAAAGATTAATGAAACAAGAGATCAGCCAAAGCCCCTGAGGTAAAGTTTCCATTAGATTATTCACATTTATCTTAATACATTTACATTTATGCATTTAAAGGTGCAATATGTAATAATTTTGCAGTAAAATATCCAAAAACCACTAGGCCAGTGTTATATATTTTGTTCACTTGAGTACTTACAATATCCCAAATGTTTGCATCTATTTGTAAATCGTGAGAAAATTACACTTTTAACCAAGGATTCGGGACGTGTGAGGGAGTCACCTGTCAATTGCGTCATACCTGTGTTACCCTCGGTTTCCGGTTTTATTTTGTAGAAACCATGGAAACACCAATATTACATGTTTTTACATGTTTTAATAGACAAAGGAACAACTATTTTGATATATTTATAGACAGAAAATGAATTGTTGTTATATAGCTCAACACGTTTAGTCTTTGTTTAAATCTAATTTTCTTGATTTTTTTTTTAGTACCATGCTTTACTCTGCCTCAGAGAAAAACACTATTTTGTGTAGCTAACATGCATAAACGTATGCAGCTTTATTTTTAGTAACAGTAATACAGCATTTTCTCCATCATACAATATGTTTTAAAATGAATTGCATGCCATTTATCAACACAAGCCATGCCGCATTTATTAATATGATATTAAAATCGATCTAGCTTACTTCAGTGTGTCAAACAAGTGTCTCACAGCAGCCGTCGAGCGAATGTACAGAGTAACGTTATAACATCATTTTCAACACTCTCAGACGTATCTAATATGATAAACAGAGCTGCATTACCTCATACTCATGACCGGAATAGCGGAAGCGGCGCCGACGACTGTGTCATAATAAAAGTTCCTCTGCTTGTGAGGTGTGTTTTGCGCAATCGCTCCAGTGGCCTCGTTCAGCTCCCACAACACTCGGTCCTGTTCTGCTTCATTCTACAGTAACGTTAATAATCACATGATTTCTTCCGGTGTCCTATCCCAATTCTTTTCCACCGGCCGTTGAGGTGACCACATGTCCCAAGATTCCGCGCTCAAACTTGGCGTCATCAAGCTACGCCTTTGTTTTGAATAGGCCTCTAGCGACCTCTAGCAGACAGAAAATATTACATATTGCACCTTTAATGAGATTAATGTTCAAACCTTTTGGGTCTTTTTTAAGTGCTTTTTGTAGGGTTTTTGGTATTTAGGTATTTTTTTAGGTAGTATTTTTCTATTTATTAATAAACTAATTATTTAATTAATTCAGAAATACTTAAAATACAAAAAAACAACACTTACAGTATGATATTTCATTATATTTGCAAAACAACAGCTTTTTACTTATATAACATATACACTGTATTTAAATATATAATGTGTACACTCGTGTGTTCAAGGTGAAAGGAAAATATGTTATTACTTTACACTACATTTTAGAGTCATTAAGTATGATTTATTATGGATAATTTTTGTATGTCATTGACCCATAAAGCAAAGTCTGTTTTGTCTTTTTGAACCTTTTGCTCAGTGTTATTTTAATTTTATATACTATTATAGTTTTTATTAATATTTTAAATAAGCTTTTATTTTTATATTTTCTATACTATTGTTAGTATAGTTTAGTTTATTTTATGTTCTTTTGTCATTTTTATTAGTTTTTGTTTTTAAAAATATTTCTAAATAGTTTATTTTTATTTCAGTTTTAGTTTAGTTTTATTTCAGTTAGTTGTTAGTTGTTAGTTATTTATTTCACTCATCTAATATTTATATTTTATAGTGTTTCAGCTTTATTTCAAATAACAAACATGTTTTTAGTAGTTTTAATAATAATAATAGCGCCTTTCCTGAGCTCAAGGATGCTTAACAATAAAGAACAACAACATGACAATCCTACAGTCAGTCATATGGACAATGGACATTTGTCCAGTCCAGAACAAGAGCCAAAGCGGTTTCGTATAGCAGTTATATAAAATTGTGCAAAACATTCAAATCTATAAAGAAGAGTACAGCATTGTGTGCAGACAGCAGAAAGGTATAGGCATACAAACCCAGTGAGCAGTACATGAGGCGATTACACACTATGACTGATAATATTGGAAAAACAAATAGGTTTTGAGCTGAGATTTGAATTCATAGATAGAGGTTTTGTTGTTATCGTTGATTTTAATTAATTACGGCATCACTGCTGCTATTACTGTCAACAATGTGCTGGGTCTTGTTCTCTGATTCATCAGGGTGGTCAGAACTCTGTGTGATCACACAGGCACTGGAGCCGAGCTGAGCTTCAGGAAGGGGGAGGAACTTGTTCTGTTGGGAGGTGTGGACCACGACTGGATTCGATGTCGTCAAGGTCACAATGAGGGCCTTGTTCCCATTGGTTATGCTTCACTTATCATGTGACTTATCTTTAATTCTGCCTGTATGTTTGTGTGAAAGAATATCAGGGGATAACATACAAGGAAAAAGAGACCATATATAGACGTAGTTATTAGTAGCCGTGTTACATGTTTATCTGTTTATCTCTGACCCTCGTTGCCTGGTTTGTGATGTCTGGAATATTTTCTGTGATATATAGAAAACAACTCACTATAAATTACTGTATAAATCATCTATATATAAATATATTTAGATTTTACAAAGATAGATAGACAGGTAAACAAGAAATGGGTAATGAATAAGTATCAAGTTTAAGAAAAAATAATTGTATTTATTATTAGGTGTTCTGCCATAAAGCTCACAAGCTTACTTAAACAGCTCAGCGCAAAGTTATCAAATATGTATATTCGTAAAAAAGCATTTCATCATAATTTGAACCCCAATAAACAACCAATATGCATATGCAGCTTTTTTTCATGTAAAACCCCTTGAATTTCTTGTCATATCATCAGCCCATCAATGTTTTATAAAGATAAGCACGAGTTCATCATTGCAAAGGCATGAGATTTGGTTATTTTGGGGCTGCATTAGTGCATAAATCAAAGATTTACTCAAGTTAACTCTTTAGTTTATTATACAATTATTATTTTTTTTATAATTATGAAGCTATTTAATAAGGATTTACTGACTAGTGATTAAATAAACTAATTGTCAAGCAATTCAGAATATAATTTATTTTATTCCTCAAAATATTAATAATTTGTTCTCCTAATTTGTACAGCAACAATTTAATTTTGATGTTGCCTGAAGATTCCCTAATATACACCCTTTTATTATCTCACTTCCTAGAAAAAAAAGGAAAAAATATCCTTATTTTGAATTTTTTTTTTTTGACCAACATTATTATTGTCTTATTGTTATTATCGTAACTCTCAATGGTAACGGTCAAATATATTAGCGTGGTAGTGTGTAGATGATTCTTTTATCTTTCTTACAGTGTGATGGCTAATGTGGTAAGATCTGTATCACCATGAGCTTGATAGTGACTATGCATACTCTGTACTGTACTGTTTATGAGGCTTGTTGCTGGGGAAACCATGTATGATCGATAGCATTAACGATTATCTTTTGAATGGATATTCTGCATCAGTATAATACGTTGAATCAGGGGGTTACATACTAAACCTGCATGAATGTGTATGAATGTGTGTAGCAAATGTAAGGTAATAATCATCGATACAACTTATTTGTGAGCACGGACACATTCACTCAAGATAAAAACGCTTCATGCTAAAGGCGTAGGCCAGGATTTTAGTGGCTGTAGTGGGATAGGTGATTTAAATTAGAGCTTGCGTATTCTTGTTCATTAAATGGCCCTCTGTGTTTCTCACAACTGAATGCTCATGTGTAGTATACGTTTTTGTCACACCTCTGGCTTGGCACTGCTTCCAGCCGAGCTGCTAATAAAAAATATATTAGACAAAATGAAAGATGAATCTTGTCATGGTAACATGACAGTCCGCATGGAACACAGCTTTGTTCATTACACCACATGACCCTCCGGACGATTCCATCCAATTGCAGAAAAGCAGCCGGCTACAGTAGCAACTGAGCACTGAAAGAACTGAGCATTCACATTACTGTATGTATAATGTATGAAAGCTTAAAGGGATAGTTCACCCAAAAATGAAAATTCTGTCATCATTTACTCACCTCCAAGTTGTTCCAAACCTGTATACATTTCTTTGTTCTTCTATACACAAAGGAAGATATTTGGAAGAAAGTTTGTAACCAAGCAGATCTCGCCCCTCAATTGACTAACATAGTAGGGTAAAAAAAAATACTACGGTAGGCAATGGGGGCTGAGATCTGCTTGGTTACAAACATTCTTTCAAATATCTTCCTTTGAAGGTACAATATGTAAATTTTTGCAGTAAAATATCCAAAAACCACAAGGCTAGTGTTATATATTTTGTCCAGCTGATTACAAACAATATCTCTAATGTTTTCAACTACTTATAAATCATGAGAAAATCCCCATTCTAAACAGTGACACGGGGCAGTGCAGTCGCCTGTCAATGACGTCAGTTAACTTTGTTACCGCCTTTACTGACGTAGAAACCACATGACAACAGTACCGTGGACAAATGCGGAAGTAGTGTCTAGCAAACCACTAGCTTGCTTCAAGCAAGTGTGTTACTTATTTATGGAACATAATTACTGTTTACCATCTGCCGCTGGTTCTGTCGACAAGGACAGCTCCCGTAAACTCATGACCGGAAAAGCGGAAGCGGCGCCGGCGACTGTGTCATAATAAAAGTCCCGCTGCTCGTGAGGAGTGTGTTGATCAATCGCTCCAGCTCCTCGTTCAGCTCCCACAACACTCGGTCCTGCTCTGCTTCATACTACAGTAACGTTAATAATCGCATCCACGAACATGAGTTCTTCCAGACTCCAATCCCTATTCTTTTGCACCGTCCTTTGAGATGGAGACCACATGTCCCAAGTTTCCGCTCTAAAACTTGGCGTCATCAAACTACGCCTTTGTTTTGAATAGGCTTCTAGCGACCTCTAGCGGAAAAAAATATCACATTGTACCTTTAAGTACAGCAGAACAAAGAAATGTAGGTTTGAAACAACTTGGGGGTGAGTAAATGATGACAGATTTTTAATTTTTGGGTGAACTATTCCTTTAAAATTTATACTTAATGTTTGGGATTTATGTATCTGAGTTTGTCAGGGACAATTTGTACTGTTTTTAGGATGTAGTTTAGGAGGTATATTTTAAAATATCTGAGACAGAACTCCTTGAAAAGATAGCTTTGTAATTGGCTTGAGCTTTAATGTCCCTGTTTTAAAAAGAAAGAAAGAAAAATATAATAAAATGTTATGGGTTGAGAGTTAAGCAAGCAGCAAGTGTTCGGTAGAAAATCATATTTAGTGTCATTTAGTCTTACCTCACAGGGCAAACTGCAATGATGCATGACTTTAATTCTTTTCTTTTCTTTTTTATCATATTATTTTTCTTGTAGCTGTTATTTTTCATTATATCTGTGCATTTATAATTGTGACATTTGAATTACATTAGTATGTTTTGGAGAAAGAAACAGCTATGTTGCATTATAAATATAGTGTACTTATTATTTGTTGTTAATTATACCAGTTGATCTGCTTTTTATCTGTTTCTCTTGTCTATCTATCTCTCTATCTATCACTTGCGTGTGTGTACTTTTGTGTGGTAATGAGTTGCATAGCTCTGTGTGGTATTGCCCATCGCTGGTAGCACACTTAAAGCATAATCTGTTCTGTACCAACTCTTGAGTTCTGTAATTCCCTGTGAATCAGCTCTATGCATGTTGGTGTTTGTAAATATACCCAATAAAATATGAAAAGAAACAAGAGCGTGTGGTGCTGAAGAGTACAAAAGATGCGCTGTGAGTGTGACCACAGATGTACAGTGTTTTGTGTTGTTTATACATGTCAGCTGCAATACCACAGATCACGTGAAGATGTCACTAAAGTGCCACGAAGGCACTGATTTTATGTTCCTGGACCTGTTCATGATCAACATCTTTGTTGATCCTGGAACAACATTCCAATCAATCAATCAATCAATCAGATCTGATGGACAAGTTTACAATTTATGTCAAGTTTAGGCTTACAACCAGGGTTAGGTGCTTGTACATCAGTGTTATTCACCTATCGTTTTCCTTTGATTTTAGGGATAAGTTATGGGTAGGGTTAGGATTAATTTTTGGACAGGAATGTTGTTCCAAAATATGTATAAAAATAATCAGGACGTGCTGAACAGAAGCACTTGAAAGTACAGATAAGGCTGATCTGATCTGTTTAATGTGCCGCTCGTCACCAACAAAACAAAACTTATAAAAACGTATAACTTGTAAAACATATAAAATACAAAATAGTGGAAAACATGAGCATACAGTCTAATTTCTAGAGTGAGTTCCAAACCCAGTGTTCTCACTGTAAATCTTTCACAAACGAAAAATCAATTTATATCACTGCCCTCTTGTGGCATATAAAGAAACATTTTTCTTTTGCAGTATATATATTTAAATATATTGAATATAGGCTACTGTAAATACATGTGACTATACCATACATGTAAAGTTTAATATTTCACATTTCTAATATCAAATAACACTTATGGACATTGGTATTGTTCAAGAAATAGGCTACTTTTGCTTGTTAATTTTGTGAATTTGCTCCGGAAAAACCATATATATATATATATATATATATATATATATATATATATATATATATATATATGAACTAGTATTTTCTTTTTTATTCTTTTACTATAATTAACCATGTCGAAAGAATGAAGGTGACTTTATAATGATGGTAGCTGCATCTAAATTATTTCCTATAAGCCCATTTCTGCATAAAGTCATATAGTTAAAAATCAAAGCAATGACAGTCATAATTGTGAGATAGAAGGCTGTAAATTTATGCAAAAAAAAGTGGAAATTATGACTTAAAAAGTTATAATTATTACATTTAAATAAAAATTATGAAAATCATGATGACTTTATCTCATAATTGTCTTATGTCATAATTTTTACTTTTCTCATACAGTATCATCATTTTGACAATGTCATAATTATGCTTTTCCAAAGCACATTTTTTTTTCTAATGTTGTGGAAATGTCAGATAAGCTTCCATGTATTTCCCTTGTTGTCTAAAATGAAGGAAAAAACTCTTTTCTTCTTTCCTTTTTTCTCTGTTATGAAAATTTAATTTGTAATCAGAATTTAGTGCACATAGTGCTTTTCAAAAATTGTCTAAAAGAAAGAAAACCACCTCCTAACAAAGTGAGCAAGTAAATACAGCAACCATTAACTTTTCCTCAAGCACTATTTCATCATGTACATCATTATTTAAGTTCACTTCAATAACCATAAACTGACCTGTTCTTATAACCATCTTAATAAAGTGTCTAAATTGTTTCCTGGACCGATCAGTTCCAGGACACTGTCAGTGGATCAGCGTTCTTCCCTGCCAGATAAGCTCCAGGAGAGAGGCTGAGCGAGTAAGGGATGGGTGAAGGGTATGTGCAGGTGTGCAGTAGAGTCATGTCATCGGCATTATAGAAGCACACCTGACACCTGTCGCAGTCCAGGTACAGCCCTATCCTGCGTGGTTTCACTGTCAGATCTATCTCTGTCACTGTCTCGTACTCTTTGATGCAGTAGCCTTGGTCATGCTTAAGGTGAAGTCCAATGTCCTTGTTCAAGTTGCTTATACAGCCACCATCAAAGCCCACGCTCCAGTCTATCTTCGCTCCTACGTCCACCTCCCAGTAGTGCTGCCCTGACTGGAAGGTCTTGTGGGTCCTGGCCAGAGGCCTATAGTCTTTGTGACGCAAAAAAATCCCCTTTTTGGATGTGCGGATGACGCTGCGCCCATCGGAGGAGACCCTCAGGTATGGGTCATGACAGTCGTGTATGACATTACGATCAGGGACTAAGACAAACAAAAAATTGAAAGATAAATGCAGCTTAGATTACTGGTCAAAAACTACAGTTCAAAAGTTTGAAATAACTTTGAATAAAAATGTTACATAGTGTACCTTTAATATACTTTTACATGTATTTTAATATATAGTGTTGATAACTGATGTCCTCACCTGGTTTGATGGAGCCCAGCATCTCCTTCCACACAATGAACTGCAAATGAGTCTCATGAAGGCCAAGGAACAAAGAATTAGGTGCGAAATTTACACTTTTCACTGCTGATTTGAACCTACAATTCAGGAGATGAATGTAATCGATGGGATACTTGCAGAGTTGGTCATGTTTAACTCAAGCATTACAGTATATTGTCATACTTGTTTGTTTGAGAAGCACTGTCATTATTTTCACTGCAGCTTTCTTTCTCTTTCATCTCTTCAACAAATTCCAGCCCTTTCTCAGTCCACCACTACAGGAGAAGAACCAGACAAAGCAAATGGTAATTGTTATGAAAACTGCAGCTATGAATAACCCAGTGTTATGGATAATATATGCAATAATTATGTGAGGTCAAAAAACGCATTCTGATCTCTCACACTTTGCTTCAATGAGTGCTAAAGATCACTTCCGTTGTCAGAGCGCATTCAGACCTCACCAACCGAATGTGGAGGGCAGTTGGACAAAGTGGTGTATTAGAGGTAAAAAATTATATAAATAATGTTCGGTTTCTCGCACAAACCAATCATTTCGTCTCTTAGGACATCAATGTGTCGTCACGAGCCGCAGGGTTTAATTTGGATTTGTCTTATCGCATCTGCTTGTCGGAGAAAGTGTTAACAGCAGTACGAACTGACAGCGATATCTATGGAACCAAGCTAGTTGTTTATTGCCATTTTAATATCTGAATGTTAATGAGAAGGAAAATAAAAAAAAAAATGTAAATATCAATCTGCATATGCGATGGACATCAGTTATGCTCATTGCTCGCTTCTTTGAAGGCATCTTAAGAAAAGAGCTCTATGTTTAACAAAGCACATACAAAAAGACCTGAACCAGCAGTGATGTACGGAAGAGGATTAGGGCCAAGCAATAATAAAAAAATAAAACCATCTCGAGATTAAAGTTGTTAAATTAAAAAAAAAAAAATCATTACATTTCGAGAAAAAAAGTCGAAATAAAATGTTGAGAATAAACTCATTAAATTACGAGAAAAAACTTGTTAAATTTCAAGAAAAAAGTCGAGATAAAATGTTGAGAATAAACTCGATAATTTACGAGAAAAAAACTCTCTAAATTTCGAGAAAAAAAAGTCGAGATAAAATGTTGAGAATAAAGTAATTAAATTATGAGAATAAAGTCATTAAATTACGAGACAAAAGTCGTTAAATTATGAGAACAAATTCGTAATTTAACGAATTTGTTCTCGTTATTTTCAACAACTTTTTTCTCATAATTTAATGACTTTATTCTCAACATTTTATCTCGACTTTTTTCTCGAAATTTAACAACTTTTTTCTCATAATTTAACAAATTTGTTCTTGTAATTTAATTACTTTTTTCTTGTAATTTAATGACTTTATTCTCAACATTTTATCTCGACTTTTCTCGAAATTTAACAACTTTTTTCTCGAATTTTTCTTTTCTTTTTTTATTATTGCTTGGCCCTAATCCTCTTCCGTAGTGATGCAACCTGTTTTAGAGAATACAGAAGTTTGTTGCACATAACCCCCATTATGTTGGGAACTAAATATATAATAATTTTTGGTTAAAATTTATTTAATTTTAAGGTGCCCTTGTTACAGTGTAATTATAAAAAGTATTGAGTAATATTAATTAACAACTTTTTTTTTTTTTTTTTTTTTTTTACATTTTGGTTATGTTTATGCTTTTATTTTAATATTTGTCACAGTCATGTTTCCTGGTTCTTGTTCCCTCATGCGATCTTATCATTTGGTTTCTCAGTACAAACGTCTTCTTTTCATTGGTTCTTTAGTTCATGTGTCATGTTTCATTGGTTTATCTTGTCATGTTACTCAGTTCTGTTTTGTCATTGGTTCATTGTCTTGATAAAGCTCAGGTGTATCTTGTTAGTCATTAATCTTTGTGTATATATAGCCCTCATGTTTCCACTGTGCCTTATCTAGCTTATTTCCTGTAACCTGTTGGTGAGTTCCTTGTTTCCTAGTCAAATCTAGCCAAGTCACATCAAGTGTTTGCTTGTTTTGTATTTGTTTGTTTGGTTAAATAAAACTACACATGGGTTCGTTAAACTGGCCCCCCAGTGGATACATTATAGAAAGCTATACTGCCCTACAAAGCAAAAAGGCAGTAACTGCATTTTTGGTCAAAAATTAGTTATTGTCATTTTCATGACATTCAAGGCATCCTTTGTTATGTGACAAAACATCTTATCTGAAATGTGTCGTTTTGGAGAAAAATGGTAGTTGTTTGTACAGTAACTGCAAAAAGCCCTAGTGAAACAAAGCATAAGTACAGTAACATCCATTACTGTATTCTTGTTATGTTTTACCTAACAAAAAATAACCGTGTTGCTGCGCAGTGAAGTTACTGTTTCCATGGTGAACACACACAGCTGATTTCGCGGCATCCTCGCGAGTCGCAGGACGGTTTTTACATTTGCGATTTCACCCTTCTAACTTCACACACATTTTGTTTGAGATGGCACAAAGCCGAGGAAAGAAAATGGTCGAACTGGCGTTGAAAAGAAATTCCCGGAGAATGGTAAGTAACAGTGACAGATTAAACATTAAGAGGCTCGGCTATCACAATATAAGCAGCTGCCAGGGCGGGACTTCCTCTCAGAGGTCCATTCAGATAGCATTATGCTAATTAACAGGCGATGTTTTAAATAGCTTTGCTTACCTGCGTTGTTGTCCAGCAGGAGAATATAACTGTCCATAAACACAGCTATCAGTGTAACGTGACAGGTGTTCAACTTAAAACGCACTCTCTTCACAGCCGCTGTTTGAAGACTATGTCCGCTGTTTAGAGGAGTTAGCGAGTTGTGAGCAAAACTGACATCTTTCTCTTTAGTAAGCATCCATGCTTTCAACAAAAAACAAACTTCCGCAGGTATTTACGCCCCCTCCCTCTCCCCCCTTAGCTCTCAGACTCAAACACATTGGTTCCTGTTCCTAAGCATTTATTTATTGCACGGCTTCTTCTTCTGAATATAAAATTATATGTTTAATTTGGATTCCCCTAAATTATATTAAAATGTTGTCCCTCTGCATGACTGCAAGCTTCTATGTTTTATCCTATTATTGTAGGCCTAATGTAAATATGAAGCCAGGTTGCGTTTTTGTGTGTTGGCTTTATTTTTATTTTCATTGAGGTTGCAAAATTATTAATTTATTATTGTGTTAGCCTAATTCATGCATTATTTTGTCATATATATATACATTATATATATATATATATATATTATACACACAATCTGTAATCTATATACAATCTATTATTAAATGTATGTTTACTAATTTGAAATATCTGTCCCATGTATTCATTTCATTCAGTACTTTTATAAACCTCCTAAAACAGATTCTGCACCGTATAAAATCAACTTGTTTATCTTATTTATCATCCTAAGAGTTTAAAAAGCCTTAGAAACACTTAGACACAATTATTTTGTTTTGCTCTGTTGAATTGGAGTTTAACTTGCCTATATTGCTCCAAAGAAAAGTTTTTTTGGAGTGCTTTAACATTAATGTGATTTGTAGGTATAGCAAATACTACATTACAGATACAGAAACACCCCCAGACACACATTAATCTAATACTCACAAATAATAATGTGGTCCTAAAATAAATGGTCCCCATTTGGACCTTGATACAGCTTAGCAATGTGAGACTTTAAGCAGCCGTTTCAGCACCAGAACAGCTTCCGGGTGGAAAATATTGACCTAAAATGGTCAAATTAGTTTGGGTTTGGTATATCCATGTTCAGGAAAAAAAATGGTTCCAATTATTTCAAATACAGTGTATCTAAGACACCCATAGCCCAAGTTGTGGCAAAATAGTTTTTGGAGAATCTGTAGTTACTGCCTTTTTTCTTGGTATGGTGTCATGTTTTTGGTAAGTAATACAAAGCAATAATACAGTAACTGCAAAATAGGGGTAAAATATCAAATTAAATATGAGGATTGATATGTACAAAGAATAAGCTAATATAAAGTAACATAACAGCAACATGTCCAATAATCTACCTACAACTACTTAGGCTGGATGACAGGATAACTTTTAAGTCATTTTTCTCAGTTCTGCACTCTGCGTAGTTACTGCCTTTTTGCTTTGTAGGGCAGTATAGACCACACTAGTTATACAAACTCGCTATACCCCATGCCACAGCCAAAGAGGTCATCCACCTCCAACCACCCATAGAGGGGGGATATGTTACGTCTGTTTTAGGTTTTGGTTATGTTTATGCATTTGTGTCTTTTATTTTGAAATTTGTCAGTCATGTTTCCTGGTTTCATGTCATGTGATTCCAAGTCATGTCACATCTTTTTTTTTTGTATTTGTTTCTCTGGTTAAATAGAACTGCACATGGGTTTGTTAAACTCGCCTCCCAGTGGATATGTTACAAACATGTACTTACTATATAATGACGGTTAGGGTTTGGTTAAGGGTTAGTTGCTTATAATTATCCATAATTATTTTTATAGTAACTACATGAAAGATGTGTAAAGGAAACTGTAAATTGTGTTAATTAATTTCTATATTATAATATTTATAAAATTACAAATAACTGTGTAACATCTAATTGTAGCCCACTGCAATAATGTCTATAGAATGGACATAGTTGAACAAATTGTGCTGAATGCAAATGTTAGTTTGAACCTGCAGAAACCCATCTGGCTCATCAGACTCAAAGACTGAGTGTAGAATCCCTTCTTTCTCTCTGCCATCGTTCAGCTTCTCTTCTATTTCTGCTCTGTTTCTTTTCATCTTTTCTATCATTTCCTTCTCTTCTTTCTCCAACATTTTCTTCACTTGCTCCTCCTTTTTCCTCAGGAACTGGTGCATCTCCTCAAACTGAGCAGAGATCTGGGAAGAAAGCTGCCGAGACCTTTCCTGAGAAGAAAAAAAAAAAGATCATGGATAGTAACGAACCCTGCTGTAGTCCTTTATGAAATCTTCAGATTGATTGCGTGATCTGTTTCACTCTCTTGTGTAAAGTGTATTTTTCACCTCAGTTTTAGAGATCTCATTCGTCTGTTTCTTGATAAGAGCCTGCAGGTCTCCGTTCTCCTTTGACAGAAAACTCAGAGGCTCTAACAATAAATTCTACAACACAAAAGATATTTCATATTTCTGGCATTACCTGAAAACTGCAGATCTCAATATACAGCATCTTTCAGCAGAAGAGCATGATAGAACACTTTTAGAATACAATTACGCATTTTTGATACGTTTATCCACCTTTTTCCTAACGAGCCTATGCATTTAAGATAATGGGAGGCACGTCTGGTTTGGGTAAGTTCCACTCAAAAAGATTGATTTCAATTCATAATTCTGCTACAAATAATCCTCATCCATCATTTTGACTAAATAAGCTGTAAAATTTCCATATTATTACAATGATATTTAACCTGTCTGTAATATTGCTGCATAAAGAATCAAGCTTTTGGGGTTATTCATGGTCTGTTGAAAGTACTTGCTTTTACACTTAAAAAAAAAAAAGTATTATAAAACAGAAAAAAGGCTTCTTCCCTTTTGCCAAATAGTGTTGAAAAATTAAACACCAAATATTATTCAACTTCACACAAAATATTATTGAAGCTTTATCCCTCTTTTTTATAATTAAAGAAAAAATGAAATATAATTAAAACAGAAAACTGGCAGGCATGTATCTTATGTGAAAATCCATTGCATTATTTTATGTTCCATACTTGAAATCTCTGAAACAAGAGTAAAGTAAAATGTCTTAAGTAAGTGTGAAGAATGTTCTCAAGTTTCGTTTTTTTTATGACCCGTTCTTCTAATTAAGGCTGGAATACAATAATGACTGAACAGATTTTAAAACACTAGGCATCATCCAACTTTGTAAATGGTTACAGAGAAAAACTGGGCATCATACACTAAACGAGTGAGGATCACACACACTTTTAAATCACTCCAAACACAACAAACCCACACAGAAACGTGTGCCTCGTTGCTAGGAGATGCATAACAAATTAAAAGTTTTCTAAAAATGGATAAAATATCAAACATGTTTTGGTCAACTCAAATCTGTACACTGCCACTGATTTATGGCAAATATTAGTGACTCATCCAGATTGCAAATCCAGGCCAAAACCTGTGCAAAAGTTGTAGTGTAACCAAATAATTTCAGATTTCTGACCTGGATATGACCTGCAATTTGAGTAGCGTCAATCACAAACATAATGAACGTATTTAAAGTTTACGACTTTTCAATCCTCACTCACTGACCTTTCTGGGCTCCGCTGCCTCCTCCACAGGTTTGAACTTGTGTCCCTGGTGTTTCTCACCATCCCTACAGATCAGACACACCAGTTTCTGGTCCGTCTCACAGAACAGCTTGAGTTTCTCTTGATGATCTGAACACACCAGCTTCTCCGGTTCTTCAAACACTCTCACTGCGGTTCCACCGTCTGCTCCCGAACCCGCTAAGTTCAGCGCCTGTTGCTCGCTCAAGTGCTCCCTCACGGCATTCACCATATTCCGCAGGACACGGTTGGACCGGAGGTCCCACATGGTGTAGGGTCGCCTGCATTCCGGACACAGTCTCAAGCGGCTGCTTTGGGAATGATTGCTGATACACTGTCGGCAGAACGTGTGGTCGCAAAGCAGGCTCACTGGATCCGTGAAGTCCCCCAAACACACCGAGCACTGGATCTGTTTCGACAGCCGAGAATCCATTAGGCTACAACAAGACAAGACACTGCTTGTGTCCCCTAAATGTCCCAAACACTCACTGGCACAGGGGGTTTAGTTGTGAGGTGTTGTCCCAACAGCTGCAGAGACAAATGACAACACACATGTCCAACACATGTGCAGGGGCAGGAGTGTGTTTGGGAGCTCTTCCTCTGCCCATACTTGACTTGTCCAAGTGTTCTAAATAAAGGGAGCCATCTGACTCCCCGCACCGTTGAACGTCCCCCAATAAATCGTGTCACTGCCCTCAAACACATTTAAATTACAGTCTAACTGTTTCCTACCAAGAGTAGCCTACTTGTTCATTTAGAACAAAACAAATGGTAAGCTCACATTACCAAAGTCAGATTTGACCTTCCCTCTGTTATGGATGGAATCAACAGGTGGTTGGATGATCACATGTGCATATAATACTAGCAGGGACAACCATACTGTTGTCATCTCTATAATTAGTGTCTTGGATACTGTAATAGAGTAAACTGTAGGGTATGTATTATTTTTGCATTTGCTGATATGGCTCTCATGGCATTTATATTCTTGTACATTAACTAAGCTAATGTGTCAAATTTCTTGGGGTCAGTAAGAATTTTTAAGTCTCTTGCTCACCAAGGCTGCATTTATTTGATCTAAAATACAGTAAAACAGTAATATTGTGAAATATTATTCAAATTTAAACTAACTGTTTTCTATTTGAATATATTTTAAAATGTAATTTATTCCTGTGATGCAAAGCTGAATTTTCAGCATCAGTCTTCAGTGTCACATGATCCTTCAGAAATCATTCTAATATGCTGATTTGATGCTCAAGAAACATTTTTGTTTTTCAATGTTGAAAACAGTTGTGCTGCTTAATATTTTTGTGGAAATCATGATATTTCTTTCAGGATTCTTTGATGAATAGAAAGTTCAAACGAACAGCATTTATTTGAAATAGTAATATTTTTGTAACATTATTAATGTCTTAACTGTCACTTTTGATTAATTACATTAAATGTAAAATATGTTGTTTAATATGAAGCTTAGAATGAATGAATAAATGAATCAGTCAATGAACAAACAAACAAATAAATAACAGTGAATCAGAGGTTATAGATTACCAGAGCTCAGGACAAGGAAAAAAAAAAACTCATTATAATAAAACAATAAAATAAAATGACTTTAAAACAGAATTGCTGGTTTAACTTAAAAAAGTAAGTTACGTGGTTGCCTTAAAATTTTGAGTTAATTGAAATTACAATTTGAAGTAATAAAATTAAGCCGATTGGTTTAATCAACAGAAACTCAAAATATTTTGTTATCTGAACCACATTAATTAAGTTGATTTGACAAAAGAAAAAAAATGTTGTGATAACAAATCATGAAAATAATTTTTTACAGTGTGAGCAGAAATTACATGATATGAAGATATCTTGTGCTATGTTCACCTCTGTTACTGGTCCAAGTAACCTTTCTACCTCTCTTGACCACCAAACAAATTCATCTCAACAGCCGGAACGCCTACATCAGCTAAAGACCATGAATGACCAGTTGTAAAAACAGCTACCATCAGACAAGGGATAATCTGGGTTTTGTTTCTGTTTGGTTGGGTTTTGCTCGTGTTTAGTTCTGTTTCCTGTGTTTGAGTTTGTTTCCTTAGTTACTCATTGTTTGATTATCGTTTACACCTGGTATTCATTTCGTTGATTAGTTTGTTTGTTCTGTTTAAGCTCTGTATTTCTTTCAGTTGATTGTCAGTTCTCATCACGTTTGTTCCTTTCCTGTTTTTGTCCTGAGTTCAACTGATCATTCACTCCTCATTATTTCAACCAACGGGGACAATATCATGAATATATTTGTGCTATATGATCTTCTTTCATTGTTGTATCACATGGTTAGCTCATAATGATAGTGGATATAGCTGAGATTCACTGGTTGGGAAGCTTATTTTTAATACAAGGCCTAACAATTGCAAATAATCTATATTTAATTGCTAAAGTCTGAGCTACAACAACATGTATCTTACTCCATACAAAAGTGCGTCACTGTTTTTCCTCACAGATTCCCTGTACTGATGTTCTAAGTCCACTAGATGGCACAATTGTGTAAGTATATTTAATCTCCACTCCTATGGGAAATGTAAACTTCCTTAAAACACGATCTTCACTCTCACTTGTTAAATTTGTCTACTAAGAAGTCCAAACGCGTATGTGTGTCTGTGAGTGTGCATATACATTCATAGAGATATAGGCTAATGTAAATGAATACAAAATTAATGTTTTTACACGTTGTGATATTTACCTTTTTTTTCTTTGCTGTTTTTGGTCACACATCATCTGATATTTCATTTTAAGTATGCTCTTCAGAGACCCTGCTGGCTCCTTTGTAGACAAGTTCACTAACTTAAAAAAAAAAAAAAAGTTAACCATTTTACATGTAGGTCTATAGGAAAACAGAATTGTTGATACAAGTCTCTTTATCAAAATGCCATTCAATAAGGTTATTTTAATATTTGATTTTTAATCTAGTTGTTGAATAAATTCACTTGTTTCAAATCTGCATCTACTTTACAATGCATCCATAAATTATTCACAGCGCTTCACTTTTTCCACATTTTGTTATGATACAGCCTTATTCCAAAATGGATTTAATTCATTATTTTCCTCAAAATTCTACTAACAATACCCCACAATGACAACGTGAAAGAATTTAGTTTGAAATCTTTGCTTAGTTATTAAAAATAAAAAACATATATATAGTATTCACAGCCCTTAACTCTCAAAAATGAGCTCAGGCGCATCCTGTTTCCACTGATCATCCTTGAGATGTTTCTACAACTTGGAGTCCACCTGTGGTAAATTCAGTTGATTGGACATGATTTGGAAAGGCACACACCTGTCTATATAAGGTCCCACAGTTAACAGTTCATGTCAGAGCACAAACCAAGCCATGAACTCCAAGGAATTGTCTGTAGACCACCCAGACAGGATTATCGAGGCACAGATCTGGGCGGCAGTGAAGGTCCAAATGAGCACAGTGGCCTCCATCATCTGTAAATGGAAGAAGTTTGGAACCACCCACCAGGAGTCTTCCTAGAGCGGGTCGCCTGGCCAAACTGAACGATCTGGAGAGAAGAGCTTTAGTCAGGGAGGTGACCAAGAACCAGATGATCACTTTGACAGAGCTCCAGCATTTCTCTGTGGAGAGAGGAGAACCTTCCAGAAGAAAAATCATCTTTGCAACACTTCACCAATCAGGCCCGTATAGTAGAGTGGCCAGACGGAAGCCACTCATCAGTAAAAGGCACATAACAGCCCGCCTGGAGTTTGCCAAAAGGCACCCAAAGGACTCTCAGACCATGAGAAACAAAATCCTCTGGTCTGATGAAACAAAAATTGAGCTCTTTGGCCTGAATAGCGTCATGTCTGGAGGAAATCAGGCACTGCTCATCACCTGGCCAATACCATCCCTACAGTGAAGCATGGTGGTAGCAGCATCATGCTGTGGGGATGTTTTTCAGCGGCAGGAACTGGGAGACTAGTCAGGATCGACGGAAAGATGAATGTAGAAATGTATTGATACATCCTTGATGAAAACCTGCTCCAGAGCGCTCTGGACCTCAGACTGGGGTGGAGGCTGATCTTCCAACAAGACAACGACCCTAAGCACACAGCCAAGATAACAAAGGCGTGGCTACGGGACAACTCTGTGAATGTCCTTGAGTGGTCCAGCCAGAGCCCAGACTTGAACCCGGTTGAACATCTCTGAAAATGGCTGTGCACCGATTCTCCCCATCCAACCTGATGGAGCTTGAGAGGTTCTGCAAAAAAGAACTGTCCAAAAATAGGTGTGCCAAGATTGTAGAATCATATTCAAAAAGACTTGAGGCTGTAATTGGTGCCAAAGGTGCTTCAACAAAGTATTGAGCAAAGGCTGTGAATACTTGCATGCATTTTTTTTTTTTAATTAAATTTGCAAAGATTTCAAACAAACTTTTCATGTTGTCATTATGGGGTATTGTTTGTAGAATTGAGGAAAATAATGAATTTAATCCATTTTGGAATAAGGATGTAACCTAACAAAATGTGGAAAAAGTGATGCACTGTATTAGTATCTGTGTTAATATTATTACCGCTAGAGTGACATTTTCCCTTCCAAACCACAACCCTGACCCCATATGACACCACTATTAAATGAAATAACAGAACGTTATAGGCATGCACAGTCTATAAATGTCATAATTCCAGTATTCCAGATGCAATTAGTCATAATATTCTGCTTCTCTTCAATCTTGCTTGTGATGATGACCCTTTATACATTCCTCAGTAGAAATGAATGTATATGACAATCGGTCACACCAGAACCTATTCTTATCCCGTTATATAACTAAAGGGATGAAATCAAGTCCACTATGTAAAAAGAGACCAGGAAAGAAACTTTATCTAACAATTTTCCGTCTACTCAGGAGTTCAGTCGAACACTTTTACATTGTGACCTACTTTTGCCTGGAAACAGATTGAGTATAACGTGTTAATGCCATCAAGAGATATTTAACGTATCCTATGATACAATTAGCTAAGGTAGGTCCACTGACACACATTT
This sequence comes from Chanodichthys erythropterus, assembly GCF_024489055.1. Taxonomy (NCBI): domain Eukaryota; kingdom Metazoa; phylum Chordata; class Actinopteri; order Cypriniformes; family Xenocyprididae; genus Chanodichthys; species Chanodichthys erythropterus. The sequence continues at coordinate 17,292,122 of NC_090222.1, read as the reverse complement.
AATTGAATAGACAAAGCTAAAGGGATAAAATAAAATTTGGCTTATGAAGCACTAATAAGTTTATGGACAAATTAAAAGATAAAAATAGATCTGCAGCTCTGCCTATGGGTTTATTAGTCTCTTTGTCTTACCACGAGTAATTGGTTACAACTTTCTTCAAGCACTATCATCTATAAACAATAAAACCTATTAAATCTGAAAGCACAATGGTCCAAATATTGACTCACTTTTATTAGTTAACTAATGTAGCTGGTTTAATTCATTTGTTCTGCTTTAAGCTGCTTAATGAGCTTCTAACAACTAATTTCTTAGTTCAGCATAAACATATACTTTGTTGCATACACAGCTATTATACATTAAGCAATATAAAGTATGTCATGCATAAAGATGATAAAAATCTGATGTTTTACAGGCACTGAATGTCCTGTTACACATGCATCGAGACACCATCAAAAAACTATCTATCTATAAAAATATTAGTAAAGAATCGATGGAAAACAGATTATTTAACCACAACAATTTAAGACTGTAAATAGTTTCTTAAACCATACTAAACATAATTTTCTAAATATACATTATGTACAATATACAATAGTAGAAAACATATCTGCAAGTCTCAAAGCTATAAAGATTACTGCTTCAAATCAATATATTACAAAACGTCACTTGCACAAGACAGCTCTGCACGAAGTAGTAGTAAATTCCCTTTAAAATCAAAATTGTTCTAAAATGTCTATAAACAAACACATTTGCTTACATTAAGGCTGTGTTATTAAACCTTTCATGCATTATTGCTTACTTTATAGTTATAACCCTCAACACAAAACACTAAAAAGGCTGTAGACCACAATCCTTCACAACTGTTCAGTCAGCGAAGCCTATTAAGAGTAGTGAAGTCCATTTTCTTGTAGGTATGCCGATGTGGTGTGTTGAATGATTTAAAACAGTCTGTGTGCGTTCATTCCAAAACAGCATCACGTCTTGTCTGCATGGTTTCCTGCACCCATTCAACATGTTTATGTTCAGTCTACTGGATAATATCTCAAAATGAAAGCATTACATGTTGTTCGGGGATATGAAAGGATCTGGGGTCTCAGATGTTGATTTGTTTTATCACGTCTCCTGTTCTTTCGGTTGACTTTCTTTTCCCTGAGAGAAAGAAAGGCTGGGATGCTTTCAACTAATCATGTTGTCAAGCATCAGCCATGTCCATGCTCACAAATGGCATTTCCAGGAGTGCTGTCTTAACCTGGAGAGAACAAAGAACGGGAGAAATAGTAAGAATGAGAGCATCTTACGAGCAAATATAAATCAAGTGAAATGGGAATTATTAAAGGACCCTTGAAGTGCGGAGAAATAAAAGGCTTTGATCCATGCGGTAACCTTAAAGCTGTTATAGTCTGTGCATCACCTAGAGCCAACAGTCCATACAGTAACACTTGGCTTGTGTTACTGTACATTTCCAATAGCAAATGGTTTGGTTAGCCTTGAATGAATGAGGGAAAGATTTCAATGATGCTAACAAAATTAGTGAGGTTTATGATTAAAACATGAAACAAAGAAATTGCCATTAGGAGAAGAAAAATAAACCTTCTTTGAAAACAAGCCTTTCAGTTTTTCTTTTTAAGTAAATGTGTCTTGTTTTAATTGCTCTGATTTAATATTGAAATATTTTTACTGAAATATAAGACAAAAAATACTGATAGAAAATTATTTATTGCAGTAATGGAATGTGTTGATAGTAAAATTCTGGTTGATATAAGCCAATATATATTTTTTTTATGTTATGGCCGATAACTGAAAAAACATGTATAATTGTATAATATTTAAATCATAATAAATAACATTTTATTTTTTATAATTATTAATTCAAAATTAAATATTAAGAACTAATAAATGGCCAATGATTAATGACTGATAAATAGCTAACAAAATTCTAGACTATTTAAATCAAATTAAATAAAAATGTTTTAATTTTACAATTATCAACTTATTAAAATTTATTAAAAAATAGCAAATCAATTGCTAACACTACAAGTATACTATTTAAAGCTAAATAAATTCAAATAAATAATGTTGTTATTACTATATAATAAAAAATGGCTATAAACTAGCTGATAAATGACTAACATTACAACTATATACTATTTAAATCCGAAATAATTAAAGAAGGAAATATTAAAGGTGCTAAAGAGGATGTTTTGATTTAAATATTTTTGCAATATTACTTGAAACTGTCTTTACTAACTGATAAAAGACTATTTATTAGGTGCACTGAAAGGAATAATATTAATATACATCATCTGTGCACGAGGTAGGGCCTTAAAAACATCAGCCAATCGTTTACACGATCATCGCATAAATGATTGGCCCTCTGGCTTGTTAATCACTGCCGTGACGTTCCTTGTGAGAGACGAGCGTGGCTGCGCGCTCCAGTAACTTTCCACAATCCACAGGCGCTGCATGCAATGTTTTTGTCAGGAGACAGGAGTAACAACTGCAGATTATGAGTTACCTGCGGTGAGTCCGACATAATGAATCCACTAACACGACACAGCGAATGCCGGTGGTAAACACTCGTGTTCCAATACTCGTGCATGAGTTTTGGGAGGCGTTCCCTCAAAATGAGCTGTGAAGGAGGGGGGGTTGTTCTTACGCATGCGCTCATTTCAAAAACTCACTAACAGTCTTTGGTTTCTCAGTCGACGAAAAGATCCTCTTTAGCACCTTTAAGAAATAAATTGTATTAAAAGATTGGAGAGTTTTGAGATTTATGAAAAATTGCATTTAATAGTGTTATTAAATAAGTGTTTTTAAAGATTAAGTTTAATTGAGTAATAAATTACAACAAATCTAATCTAAATGTTAAGATATGGGACATGAGCATACAGAACTAAATATTATCCAATATACTGTATATCTAACATTGACTGTTAACTATCAGATGATTACCAATATGGTACCAATATATTGATATATAATCTCCAGTAGTTATGTTTATAACTTAATTGATTATAACTTAAATTAATTCCTTTTTTTCACAGCACAGTTGTGTGAATTGGGACTTGTGTGGATGTTTGTACAGTATGTGTGTGTTTGTGTATAAATGGCAAACCTTTTACCTGTGCAGTGCATCTGTGAGTGCAATATACAGCAGGTCTTTGGTATCGGAGAGCATTATCTGCCTTCTGGAAGGCGCATCATGCTTCTGGGTTTGGTCACAGCAACGCCCTGATAGAGGCTGCTGGTGTGGTTTTTTTGTCACTCACAGGAAACTGCCGATCTGAGGTAAGGCCTCCTGATGAGCACTATGGTACACTTCCCTCAGCTGCCTCACGTTACGACCCACTGAGGACTCGCATCCGTAGTATTTCTGATAGGAATCAAAATATAATGAGAGGATGATATATTAACAGTGCATTTCTGAACATTATGCTGAGGAAGATTTTGGCTTGGCTCCAATATGCATATATTAGGCTCCAATTTGCATGTTCTTGCCAAATCATCAGTATTCCTTCTTTTTGGGGAGGATGGTGAGACTTAGGGCTGGTAACTGAAAGATTTGATTCTCCTCAAAAAGTGAGGTATAGTAAATTCATAATGCTGTTCTATGGTAACACAGAAGGGAAAATACTCTGGCAATGTGTGGCAATAGAAAATCTATCCTATTCTGAATTTTGTTTGATGGTCAGTATGAGGTATGACTAGACAGCTGAGAAGTCAAACCCATGACAGGTGCAGACCAACATCAAACAGTGTGAGTCCTTTCAATACTGTGTGAAACTGACCTCAGCGCAGTGGAACACCTTCAGCATGTCTGAATGAAAGGTGTCCAGACTCTCATAGTGGCCTGAGAGGAGCTGCCTTTGCAACATACTAAGATCAACGGGAGCCGAGCCTGATCTGGAAGAGAAAACACCCAAATTAAATGTTTTTTTCCCCTCCAACACATATAAAAATCCCATGAAATCAAAATTGGAGTTTTGTTCTTATCTTGTAGCTTTGAGTCCATCTATATTCTAGTGTACCAACTCAAATGTTGGTGACTTATCTTGTACTATACAAATTGTTGTCCAATAAAATGCTCTGTAGAGTGAGTACATCCCCTACCTCCAAATTTTACACACTGTACCATTCAAAAGTTTGGAGTCTGTAAGATTTTATTTTATTCAGCAAGGATGCGTTCAAATTGATCAAAAGTAGTGACAGTAAAGACATTTAATGTTATAAAAGATTTCTATTTCAAATAAAAGCTGTTATTTTGAACTGTCTATTCATCAAAATATCCTGAAAAATGTATGATGGTTTCCAAAAAATAATTAGCAGCACAACTAAATGTTGATAATAATAATAATAATAATAATAATAATAATAATACATGTATATTGAGCACCAAATCAGCATAATAGAATTATTTTTGAAGAAAAAAGCTAATTTTAAATTATAATATTTCACAATATTACTGTTTTTACTGTATTTTTGATCAAATAAATGCAGCCTTGGTGATCATAAGAGACATTTTTCAAAAACATAAAAAAATCGTACCGACCCCAAACTTTTGCATGGTAGTGTACCATCTGTCTCCAAATAGCAATGCCAAGGAGCAAATCATAAGTTTGGTTCCACTGACTGGTAAATGACTGAATTTTAATTTTTGGGTGAACTATTATTTTAAGACGGAGGCATGTCAAGGTGAATGGCCAGTAAAAATATAATTGGCCACAACATGATTAACCATTTCCCAATCAGAGGCAGGCATTTAATAAAACCAGACAACCTCCTCCCATGTTATATTTTGACTTCAAAATCCTTCGGATGAGACGTTAAACCGAGATCCTGACTCTCAGTGGTCATTTGGCATCCTGGCCAAATTTTCTCATTGGCCTCTGTTCATCATGGCCTCCTAATCATCCCCATATACTGACTAGCTTCATCACTCTGTCTCCTCTCCACCAATAAGCTGATGTGTGGTGGGCGTTCTGGTGCAATATGGCTGCCGTCGCATCATCCAGGTGGGTGCTGCACATTGGTGGTCTTTGAGGAGATTCCCTATCCATATGTAAAAGTGATTTGAATACCAAGAAAAGCGCTATATAAATGTATAAATGTAACAAATTATTATGAAAGTGCTGTCAGAAATATTTTATGATTAATTGAAGAAAGTATATCTACCAATAACTCCATTTGTTGTGCACTTTGACCTTTGTGAGTGACCTTTCACATTCACTAACAGCTATATTACACACTACAAGAAAGCTGATATCCGAAAAAGCCCAATGGGTCACTTTAACTTGCTTAACACAAATACATTAGACTGGAAATGTATTAATAAGGAAAAAAATTTGAATTCTTTAAAGGTGCCATAAAACGTCTTTTTAAAAGATGTAATATAAGTCTAAGGTGTCCCCTGAATGTGTCTGTGAAGTTTCAGCTCAAAATACCCCATAGATTCTTTTTAATAAATTTTTTTAACTGCCTATTTTGGGGCATCATTAAATATAAGCCGATTTAGGCTGCGGCCCCTTTAAACAGTGCATGTACAAAGTTCACACAGCTAATATAACCCTCAAAAAGTGTTCGTCATGCAGCATGTCTATTCGTGTAAGTACAGTATTTATTTGGATGTTTACATTTGATTCTGAATGAGTTTGATAGTGCTCTGTGGCTAACGGGTAATGCTACTCTGTTGGGGAGATTTATAAAGAATGAAGTTGTGTTTATGAACAGACTGCAAGTGTTTAAAAATGAAAATAGCGACGGCTCTTGTCTCCGTGAATACAGTAATAAACGATGGTAACTTTAACCACATTTAACAGTACATTAGCAACATGCTAACGAAACATTTAGAAAGACAATTCACAAATATCACTAAAAATATCATGATATCATGAATCATGTCAGTTATTATTGCTCCATCTGACATTTTTCGCTGTTTTCCTTGCTTGCTTACCTAGTCTGATGATTCAGCTGTGCAGATCCAGACGTTAATACTGGCTGCCCTTGTCTAATGCCTTGAACATGAGCTGGCATATGCAAATATTGGGGTCATACATATTAATGATCCCGACTGTTACATAACAGTCAGTGTTATGTTGAGATTCGCCTGTTTTTCGGAGGTCTTTTAAACAAATGAGATTTATACAAGAAGGAGGAAACAATGGAGTTTGAGTCTCACTGTATGTCTTTTCCATGTACTGAACTCTTGTTATTCAACTATGCCGAGGTAAATTCAATTTTCAATTCGATGGCACCTTTAAATGTATTAATTACATTTTTGCAGCATTAATATGAATTAATCTATTTAAATGATAGAAATTCCTGACAATTGACATCCCTAATAACTATCATCACCGCTTAAAAAGAGCATTCTGCAATCTACTGTAGCTGCCAATGGGAAGGGGTTTCAGCTCTCAGGTTCCCTGAATCTCTAATCATCTGGAGACTGTGAAGAGAACAGCAGGAGTGTCGCTGAGCAAACAACACCGGCGAGTGGAAAAGCACACACACACACATCCGCACAAACCTCTTTCGGGAGCAGAGGTTCAGCAGAGGAGCGGCGAGGGTTTGTCCAGATGACCCTAACAAACACAAATGACAGAAAGAGTGATCAGCTGTGCTGGTGTTCACACCGAGCCTCTGTCTCAGCATTCTGCGACAAGTCTCTATTAATAAAATCAACAGTCGTACCCTTGTGACTGACAATGACGTCATAGATCCCCTGGAGTGTTTGCGTGAGGTTTCTGCTCTGTACACTTCTCCCCTCCTCATCTCCCTCGCCGCTGAGTCTGTTTTCAGGCTGTGGACTCGAGTGAGTCAGGCGCTGGTCTGTAATGTGCAGAACACACATCCTCTTACACATACAGAATATAGTCTTATTATTACACATACATGATACACAGCACACTTGAAAAAACGTGCAGCCATAAACTCACAGACTATTCAATGCACATTCAGTAATGGACTGCAATCTGAAGTCTCTCACAGTCTGTCATCTTTATTTTAAGTGCAATAATCGGAATGCACTTAAATACACTTTTTCCATGAACTCAACGGGACACGGTAGCCTCTACGTGCCAGCTGCGCTAGCCGTTAACCACATGTCCTCTTCTGCCCTTTTGACTAATGCTGAGTGGAAATAGAATTGAGGTGGTTTTGGGAGCTGGTCCAGAGCTACGGCCCGCTGAGCATGAAGGAGGGAGAGGAGAAGAGAGGAGGAGGAATAGCTGATGCCATGTTCTTCATCAAGAAACTGCCTTAGGTCAAAAAAAAAAAAAGCGCTAGAAACAGAGTGTCCCACTTAATGTAAGTGTCCTTTGTAGCACCAGTACATACGCTTATGTAAAGGTGAGGTTTGCTGGCAAACCAATCGACTTCAGCTACACACTTAGAACGCGTAATATTAGAGTCATATCATGAGGGACCAATTTCATACTACATTCAGAACTTAAAACTTCACACAAAAAAGAAACAGTTATTGAAATTACACTGAAATGGCCACTCAAATACATTCAAACACAAATCAAATACATTTAAAAAATCATGACGCCCATCCAGCGCCAAGTTTTATCTATTCAGAAACTTGGCCCATACTAAGGAAAAATCTGAATAGATACTTTTTTCTCCTAGATACTTTAAGGAAGTCTCTGAAACCTGACAACAGTTTGTGTGAAATTTCAGCATGTATTGTTTAGTGATGCTGACACTTTTTATTTCTTTGCTATCATGTTATCAGCAAATACAGTTTTTTAAACATATACTTTAAAATACGGAGTACACTACAAGTGTACATTCAATACAATTAAGCACACTTCTTTTTCACAAGACGGAACTATGTTGGACTTGACAGCAAACCTGCAGCTTGTGAGTAAAAGCACATAAAAGCCCTGCATGCCATTTTACATGCGAAGAGGACACAGTCTTAAAGGCACAGCAGCCTGCATGATTAAGATAAGAGTCAAAGAGGATGGAAAATGGTCATAAAATGTAAATAAATGATGACAGAATTTTTATTTTTAGGATATATATATCTTTTCGAGAGCCGAGAACAACACGCAGACACACACGCACACATATTTTACAGCTATACACACACTGCTGGACCTGACTTAGTGCTGGTGTCTTCCAGATCCCCTTTCTGACTTTGGCTGCTCCCTCCATCTTCTTTGTTTTCTTTCTCTTGCTCTGTCACCTCCTCCCTCAGGAGCAATGCCTGTCTGTCTCTCATTTTTTCATAGTTTCTCACCAGAAAAATGCCATGCTCCAAGACAAAACTCCTATCAGGGGAATAAGAGCAATCACAGATGTATGAGCAAACGTAAGAAGTACAAGACAATGAGAAATGTGAGTGTGCAAGTAAGAGGAGAGCATAAATCGATCCATAAAACATAAGGAAGGAATGTGAGCAATGGGTAGAAATCTTGTTATTTGTTATCACTGTTGTTATCACTGTGTTCTTGCCTCTCCTCAAAAGACAAGGGCATCATCAGGAGAGGGGAGGGGACAGTTTCAGCATCATTGCCTTTCTCCTGCAAATAAAGTCATTCGCAATGTGACCAAACTGACCATGCGCTTTAAACTATTTCACAATGATGAAGTCACATTCAGGCATGTTGTAATGGAACAGGAGTAATGGAGGAGTGAAGCCGCATGTGAATATACCTGCTGTTCCAAAGGGTCAGATTGATTAGGAAGCTTATTATCAGTGTCTGTTTCACTGATTTCTTCTTCAACCTCCTCTGTAGTTGGTCTACAGCTGACATTTCTATGATATAGGAAAAAAGGTTTAGACAAACATAGTGTTCAAGAAATTTGCTCCACTTTAAATTCAACAATAGATGATTTGCCTGTGAATGTGCTCGTGTATGTGCGCGTTTACTTACCTATTAAGGCTGTCAGAAACACAGTCACGAGTCACACTGTGTTTATGAGGTTTACAGAAACTGTCTTCAGTCTGAGTGTGAGACATTACATCAACAGACCCATCTCAAAGAGACAAAGAAGAAAATGTTTACACACTATTCAGTGATTCTACAGACTTCATTTCAAAAAAACAAATTTTTAAATAAAATATTACACAGTCATAGTCAGTGCAAGTCTTCAAATGGCGGTTCAAGAGTTTCATAGTTTGTATTGATTGGTTGTTTGTGTTTGCAGTGGTTCAGAACTATGGAAGCCCATTTCCATCACATATCATAATCATTGGTAATTCATAATTATGACATAAAAAGTAGATATTATAAGATACTAAGTCATAATTATGAAAAAAGGCAACAGAGTCATAATTATGACTCTGTAAAATATTGAAATTATGACTAAAAAAAGAACAAAATTATTTTTGTTATAATTTCACAAAAGGTTTACATTATGACAAAAACAATTATATAAATTACATAAAAAGATTTTGAATTCTGACAAGTAAAAATTCTGACATAAAATATGTTATGACAAAAGGTTGAAAATTATGAGATAAAAAGTTATAATTATGGGATAAAAACTTGATTTTGAGTTTTTGTCATTATGACTGTCAGATTTTTATGGATGAAGATTAGGGCTAAGCAATAATAAATAAATAAAACCATCTCGAGATTAAAGTTGTTAAATTTCGAGAAAAAAGTCGAGATAAATTGTTGAGAATAAACTTGTTAAATTACGAGAAAAAACTCGTTCAATTTCGAGGAAAAAGTTGAGATAAAATGTTGAGAATAAAGTCATTAAATTACGAGAAAAAAGTTGTTAAATTACGAGAACAAATTCGTTAAATTATGAGAAAAATGTTGTTAAATTTTGAGAAAAAAGTCTAGATAAAATGTTGAGAATAAAATCATTAAATTACGAGAAAAAAGTTGTTAAATTATGAGAACAAATTCTTAATTTAACGAATTTGTTCTCGTAATTGAATGACTATTTAATTTTATCTCGACTTTTTTCTCGAAATGTAATGATTTTTTTCTCATAATTTAACGAGTTTATTCTCAACATTTTATCTCGACTTTTTTTCTCGAAATTTAACGATTTTTTCCCGTAATTTAACGAGTTTATTCTCAACATTTTGTCTCGACTTTTTTCTCTAAATTTAACGATTTTTTTCCCGTAATTTAACGAGTTTTTTCTCAACATTTTGTCTCGACTATTTTCTCGAAATTTAACGATTTTTTTCCCGTAATTTAACAAGTTTATTCTCAACATTTTCTCTCGACTTTTTTCTCGAAATTTAACGATTTTTTCCCGTAATTTAACAAGTTTATTCTCAACATTTTGTCTCGACTTTTTTCTCGAAATTTAACGATTTTTTCCCGTAATTTAACGAGTTTATTCTCAACATTTTGTCTCGACTTTTTTCTCGAAATTTAACGATTTTTTTCCCGTAATTTAACGAGTTTATTCTCAACATTTTGTCTCGACTTTTTTTCTCGAAATTTAACGATTTTTTCCCGTAATTTAACGAGTTTATTCTCAACAATTTGTCTCGACTTTTTTCTCGAAATTTAACAACTTTAATCTCAAGATGGTTTTATTTTTTTATTATTGCTTGGCCCTAATCCTCTCCATAGATTTTTATCTTTTTATGCAGTAATTTGTTTTGTCAATGTTATTTTGTCATAATTTTTACTTGTCATAATGACTTCTTGTCTCATAATTTTGAATTTTGATGTCATAATTTTGACTTATCTCATATTTATGACATATATGCCTACTCACCGGATGGGGCTGTCTTTCGTGGGGTCTTTGATTTTTTAGGACGCTGTATTGAAACAGAGATTGCATCTTAATTTTAGTATGACAGTAATAAAAAAGGCAATATTTGAAAGGATAGTTGACACAAAAATTTTTATTCTCATCATTTACTCATCCTAATGTCATTCGAAACCCTTAAGAACTAATGATCCATAACATCATTGTTTCTCATGTGTCTTGTTACCAATTGTGACTTTTGTCGAAGCTTTTGTTGATTTAGTCTAATTAAGGTTTAATTATCAGAAAGAGATGTGGGACAAAATTCCCTCCTTTTCTGTTCCAGAATAAATACATATGGTTTTGCAATGACATAAGGGCCAACAAAGACTGACAGATCATATGTTTTCCAAATGAATTAAAAAAAAAATACCTTTTTGTATGCACAGAGTTGATATATGTCATAGGGCAACTGAAAGTCAATCCGTTTCAACCTCAGATACTTTCCTGTTACACACACACGCACATGCAAACACACACGTTATGAACGTGAACAAAACAATGGTACATTTTTTTGGAATCTTTGATGACAATAATGTACATTTTAATATTTTGAAAAATATGTTTGTAATTTTAATAATAATTTGTTTTTAAATTGTTTACATTACTCAAAAAAAAATACTTTCAACTCAAAAGTACATGCATGGGCCCTTAATTTATTAATCCTACTATGACAAAGGCTTGGCCAAAAAATAATAATAACTAGGTAACTTAAATAGAAAGTTGGCTAGAAAAATCAGCTCAACTTATAGGTACACTATGTAACTTTTTATGTTCAAAATTAACAATTTAAATAATAAGTCAAAACAATCAATACTACTTCCAAAACATACTTTGTCTTACACTGATTCACTATGGTAAGCCTTTTATAATTGTAAACGTACCACTCAACCTTGCATGTCTCCTCATATCCGTAAATAGAGAAAAGTTGCTCTGGCTACTTTGACGGATGTATGGTGTGGGAGTGGCATAGGTTAGTTGTTGAGAGAAGTTGACATGGAGCTATAGCGCTATACTGGAATTTATTTTCAAGGGAGTACCGTGTCTATTAATGGGTATAGCTACATCTTCAGCTAGTCAGTTGAGATCTTTTTCTAAACACAGGTGCCTGGAACCATATTATCCGCAAAGTCACGCAGAGCTGAAGCACAACCAAAACAATGGTCTTGCATGCCATGCAGTTTTGTTCTTTAACCGCTAAAGGGCCAAAAGTTACATAGTGTACCTTTAATTATTATTCATGAGCAAATTATTGCCATCCCATCATAACCAGCATGCCAGTGGCATTTCAACACTTGTGTGCCTGAACCAAGAGCTCTAGATCCTTTTTATTCAGTACAAATTAAGCTCATTATGGACTGGCAGAGATCATTTCTAACTTTCAGTTCAACTTTCATAGTGACCTCCAAATGACCCCATTAAACTTACACACATATACAAACTCACCTACGTGTAAAGGTGCAGGAAGCAGGCCGTGCTCATGTTCTTCAGGATCGTACTCAAGGCAGTCTGTGTGTACTGGAGAGGACAGACTCCTGGGGCTGTGCAGAGTAAACAAACAGACAGACAATTTGTCAAGCTCTTTGTAGAGAGCTCTGTAAATTATGGCTGCATTTAAACAAATATTCTTAAGACTTGTTTATTAATACATGAGAGCTCACTCACTTCTCGCTTTTGTACACATTTGAGTAAAGCCCCGCCCACTCGTATTTCTTTTCATGTGGCACAGCAGACCTCTTCTCTGATTGGCTGTTTACTGACACTGATGGGTCCTGGGAAGGTGAGGATGTGTCAACGTGCGACTGTGAGGGCTCTTGGCTCAGAGTTACATCTTTTCCTTCATCTACCTGACCTTTGTTGCTTCTAGCTTCATCTCTTTTTTTCCTTCTTTGCCTTTTCTCATGTTGAGCCATGGTCTCAATCGCATTGAGCACTGTGTAATCATCTCTTTCACCTTTGTTCCGTTTTGCCGGACATTCTGTCACTTCATGATGCAAAGGTGTGGCCAGTAGAGTTGGAAAAAAACACGGTGCAGGGTTTTTCCTTGGTCGACCTGGTCCCCTCCGCTTCACCTCACTTCCTGTGACCTCTTGACCTTTGGGGTTCTTCTTCCTGAGAGGCTTTTTGGCATGTTTCAGTGTACCCTTGTTCTGTGTTGTGTCTTTAGAATTATTTAAATGAGAAAGGCTGTTTTTGGTAGAAGAACAAGAGGAAAAAAGCCTGATATCATTGGTCTGAAAATGTGTTTTGCTGATGTTGGGTCTTTTCTCTCTTCCTCCTCCCTCTTGTCCTTCATTAAGCGATGGACTAGCATGCGGATAGTGCTCACGGAAGAGTGAACTGCCAGGCTGGAAGCTCTCTGAAAGAGAAGAGTAAAGATATGAGCAATCACATAAGGGAAATTTACTAATGAATTGCAACCACTGATGTCGTATTTAAATTGCACATGCTGCCTGTGTTTGTTTTAGAACCAGAGTAATTAACCAAAGTAATTATGTAAATCAGGTAATAACCAAATGGCCAAAAAAAAAGCTGTGTTGAGCTTAACTTCCATGATACAATTCCCCATAATTGCAGGTCAGTTCTGAGTGCTAAGTTGTGAAGGAGGTTTGTGACGGTATCAGATTTTCATGTTGCGATAATCGCTGAAACTTTTATCATGGTAAACGGTATTATCACAATATTGAAATAAGTTGCAAAAAAAGTGTTGTCACAGTATAACAGGTTTAAGTTTAACTCTCTTAAAATAAACAACAGCTCTTAACATTTAAATACTATAACGTAATACGCAAATAAATAAATAAAAATAAAGTAAAATTATAAAGTACAAAAGGTGACACTTTACAATAAGGTCTCATTAATTAACATTAGTGGGCTATTTATTTTAAACAAACATTTATTTAAAAATTTTTAAGTTTGAAAATAAATATTCTACTAAGTCTTTAAGTATTAAGTATTTGGTGCTGTGATGAACAATACTGCAACTACAAAAAAACTGAATGGCTGTTTGAAGCATTTTAAATACTGTTCAGTAGCACAGCTGCTTTGTTTACGAGGTTTTTGGTGTAACCGCTGCATTTCTGCTGTTCCATCAGCGACCTCTGCTGTCAGAGAGTGAACGTGCACATTCATTCACTGCATCTCCTTCACTCGTTGTGCTTTCATATCCGTTGGACTTGTTTACATCTGAGTGTATGTCCCTGATACGCCATACAGCAGTGTTGCGCATTTTATACGGTTAATATGGAAAGTATTCTTAAAATGTATTATAAAAATTTAAATAATTTGTAATAAATAATTATTCAAAGTATTTTGAAGTGCCCACCATAGCAATATTGTGCATGTTTATTATCGTGTTACAGTATCTCACAGAAGTGAGCACACCCCTCACATTTTTGTAAATATTTAATTATATCTTTTCATGTGACAACACTGAAGAAATTACACTTTGCTACAATGTAAAGTAGTGAGTGTACAGCTTGTATAACAGTGTAAATTTGCTGTCCCCTCAAAATAACTCAACACACAGCCATTAATGTGTAAACCGCTGGCCACAAAAGTGAGAACACCCCTAAGTGAAAATGCCCAAATTTAGCCAAATTAGCCATTTTCTCTCCCCGGTGCCATGTGACTCGTTAGTGTAAAAAGGTGTCAGGTGTGAATGGGGAGCAGGTGTGTTTTAATAAAATCGCTCTCACTCTCTCATACTGGTCACTGAAAGTTCAACATGGCACCTCATAGCAAAGAACTCTCTGAGGATCTGAAAAAAGAATGGTTGCTCCACATAAAGATGGCGTAGGCTATAAGAAGATTGCCAAGACCCTGAAACTGAGCTGCAGCACGGTGGCCAAGACCATACAGCGGTTTAACAGGACAGGTTCCACTCAGAACAGGCCTTGCCATGGTCGACCAAAGAAGTTGAGTGCACGGCTCAGCGTCATATCCAGAGGTTGTGCTTTGGAAATAGACGTATGAGTGCTGCCAGCATTTCTGCAGAGGTTGAAGGGGTGGGGGGTCAGCCTGTCAGTGCTCAGACCATACGCCGCACACTGCATCAAATTGGTCTACATGGCTGTTGTCTCAGAAGGAAGCCTCTTCTAAAGATGATGCACAAGAAAGCCTGCAAAAAGTTTGCTGAAGACAAACAGACTAAGGACATGGATTACTTGAACCATGTCCTGTGGTCTGATGAGACCAACATAAACTTATCAGATGGTGTCAAGCGTGTGTGGCGGCAACCAGGTGAGGAGTACAAAGACAAGCATTTATTAACACACTAAGTAACTAATACTTTATGTCTAAATAATAAGTAATAATATGCATAAATGTACATTTAAATAGTTTATTAATCATTTACTTATACTTTCTAAATGATCTTATGAACCACTGACAACTCCTAAATAACTGGTTTGTGAATAATGTAATACATAATTTAGAAATTATAAATTGATTATTAATAAACACGTTAGAGATATGCTTATAAATCAAGAACAAAACATTTATAGCTGTATTTATAAATGCTTACTAATGTCTATTAATGTTTTATAAATGATGAATTGACTATTTACTAGTGCTTAACTAATGCTTAACTAATACTTCATAGTGTGAGCTATTATAAAGTGTTACCATGTACGTTACTATTACCTGAGACTGACATTAAAATTGTCTTTGCAGGTTCTGTGATTTGGCTCTATTTATTAATTATTTATTATTATTTTATTTTATAATTATTTATTTTATTTTTTGTCTTATACCACACATATTAAAATTAAATGAAAGCATGCTTTTGGTGCATAAGATTGGTGCACAAACAACAGCTCAGGGAGGTCAAAAACACATGAACAGAAGTGTTAGGATTATACAACATCAGCAGTCACAGACATTCGCATTAAGGCTGGATTAGATTTCTCCGAGCACTGTGGTGTTTGCACAAATAACAGTATGTAATTTGCTCTAGAATTTTTGTAGGGGGTTGTCTGGGAAAAAAAACAAACATGTCAGATTAGGATGATATTCTGCACTCATTTGAAATTGACTTATAACATCCTATGACATGAAAGTCATCTCAATTTAAATGATCTCATGGATGTGACTGTTGTGGTTTGTGATCATAGGAGCATCAGCTGCTGCAGTAAATGTGGTGTGAAATTGACATAGTCCTTTTATGCTTAACTGTTTAAATGGCCATTGCCCGCCTTGCACAGTTGCCCTGAAGCAACATTGGATAGAGTAAGCTCTGGCTTCATGTGGACGTAGCCTAAACCGAAGTGATCACGTATATCAGTGTTATATATGTCGTCATATCGTTCAGCCCTAAAACTTGTATAGTTTTTGTCAGTGTTTATTTAAAAACACCCAATTATGCAGAATATAAGATGATAAATATTTAATTGATGAGTTGTCAATACAATATATAACAATACAATATATAGGGTCTGATTTTACCCCAAAATCCAACATTTTGACACAAAATGATAACTGTAAATCATGTTTCTTTCCCTGGAGTCCAGTTGTTTCTGTGTATTGCAGCGACCTATTTGCTTTTTTCTGTAGCTTTCTGCAGTCTGTAAAAATATACCTCAGATTTTGTGTCAAAGCTATTTGTACAGTCAGTCGCAAAGCTCTTTCCCGTTTTGAATGTGTCTTGTGTGTTTTTCGTGGCATTCACCCTGAAAATCAATGCTGCCACTCAGTCTTTTTGCCACTCTGGCCATAACTGCAGTCATAACGGCCGACGGTGACATCATGTGCATACCCTCAATAGTGTTTACAGCCCACTCACAGAAGATAAGGGTGGGGTGAACAGTATCTAATTATCATTTAAAGGGACATGCACCAAAATGGCTCGCTGTGAACAGAGCTGTTTTTTACAAGGTAAAAAGTTTTTTTTACACAATCATTAAGAAATTTTAATCAAAGTATGTTATAGACCCTAAAGAATCATACAAACTGGAAAATTGGTATCCAATGTCCCCTTTAAGATATAAAAAACTAATCAGACATTAGATATAAAACATACAAAATAAAAATACGTTCAATCAAGTTCAAATTTCATTAGTTTTGCCCACATCCCCACTGCAAAATTATTTTTCATTGCAATACCAAGCAAGAAAGTTTGAACAACCTTGGACATTGTCTTAGCACAGCCTACACAGGAACTGTGATTACAATTATGCCACAATGATTACAATTACTGTTGGTACAAATGACACTTACAGTGAGGAAATGAAATGAAGGAAATTTTCTTTCCTGTTACTGAAGATGACCAAGTCATCACCATGAAATATCATTCTATTTAAACCAATACTGAAACATTGAAAACCTGTGAGACAGCATGGTTTAGATAAGCACTATTGCTCATGAAAGAGTTGAGGGTTTTTGAGAACTACTGTAATCCTGACCGTGGGAATTATACTGCCAGTATTTACTTCTTTACTGCAAATTCCTCTACTCTCCTCTACAAGTACAACTAGTTTAGATATAACACTAAATCAATTTCACAGAGCTTCACTGGAGTGCATTCCACAGTGAGCGATACCCTGAGTCCCCAGCACAGCGACTGTGAGATGAAGACAGGGTGTGTGCTTGAACAGACTTTACTAGAGTGATAAAATAACACATTTGACAGCACATATAAAGACAGTAAGCATAAAGGCTGTATAACATCGCATTCCTGTAATCTCTCTAAAACCTCTCTGAGAGATAGAAAGGAAGGAAGAAAGAGAGAGAGAAAATAAAGAAAATGGCCCATGTACTTGTTTTCTCAACCATCTACAAAAGAGCTATTTCTAGTATCTGGATGACAGTCAAGCCTAGACTACAAAAAAAAAAAAAAAGTGTGAGGATACATTAACGTCTGATATATCAGATATACTCAGTATTAATAACATTTTTAGGCAGAGTAAATACACAAGAGTGGCATTTTTAGAGCACATCTGGCTCTGATTTCAAAACGTGTTATTGCCATATATTCGCCTTCGCTTACAAAAACATTCCTTCCTTTCCCCTATTCTTTCTGTCAATCATTTTTCACATTTCACTTGTAGATTTCCATGCTCAGATTTCGTCCTTTCCACTAGCATCACCACATTTCCTTACCGCTGCTGAATGCCTGCTCTTTCTCATTCACCCTTTCCAAATCAAACAGACTGTTTTGGCCACAGGCTGACAGAAGGTCTATGGCAGAGTCTTAAATGGAAATTCTTTGGCAGGAACATGACAGAATAAGCATATAATTCATAATGGTTAAATGTATAGCAGAAATCTGGGTGGTTCCCTTTTACAGAAATACTCAAATGTGAAGATTAAAGCATGTGTTTACATATAAATAAGCACTTTCATACTTCACTGAAATGTGATACCCTATTTGAATCCATGTCCACTAAAAATACAGAGTCAGCATGACAGAAAAAGAACCAGTGCTGCTTAGACTAAGAAAATCCCTGTAGTTCCTTAGTTTAAGCATTTATATCCACAAAATGACTATGTTGCGATTTTGTGCGCTGGTGACAGAAATTGAACAACAGCAAAGCAGTTCTAATGAGGGATTTCATTACAGAGGACCCAAACCCTAAAGCTAAGATTACGTTTGCAGAAATGTTAACACTATTATTTTACTTCCTTGCAAGAACAGGTATTTCATTAAAGAAACCAAGAAACATTTTTAATTTGTTTAGAAACAGTATCATGATTTGCTATTCACCTTTTTTGCATTAATGGGCAAGAGCGGCATGTGGTGGACTTCTGAATTGAGAAGGAAAATCCCTCACTGGGTTTGGGTTTTTAGTTCATGTTCCAGATTCATTTTCCATTGATTAATTTTGTGTAATAGGCATATACACTTAAGGATTATCAACAAGCAACCAGTAACATAATACTTGTTACTCAATGATTATCATTTTAACATTTTAACTGTCCAAGTAAATGAGATGTTAACTTTGTCATTAATGAGTTTGACACATTAGTTTGATTCACAGACCGGATGTGAGCATGATAGGCATGCACTATCGCATAGACAGGGAAATTAGCCAATCATAGTGATGAATTGACAAGGTTATCAGTCAATCGCAGCAAAATAAAGGTATCGCCTCCTCTGATGGAAAATTTCATCTGTATTTTGCATGTTCACAACATCTCAAAGATGTGAACACGATGAGCTTAAGGATTGCAAAAACGATGCTGCTGCACTCTGTCACTCATGTGGCTGCAATGATGTGCACAACACAAGAGATTCAGATATATACATAAAATAATAATAATAATTGTCTTTAATAAATCCAGAGAGAAACTCAGGAGACCAGAACCATGTTAAACTATAGACAATACCAGAAAAAAAAACTAAGGAAACTAAGGGCTTAAATACACAGGGAGAGTTAATTAACCAGAACAGAAACAGGTGCGGGATTAATCAGAAACTAATGACCAAGGACCACAGGCAAAACGTGAGCAGTGAAAACAAAAATTGGAAGGAAATTGGAAAAGCCGACAGGGGAAATCAGGGATGTATGAAAGGGGGAGGAGCCAGGGAGTAGAGTAGAGGAGAGCAGAAGGAGCCAGGCGGGGACACACACCACAGCTAGGACAAAGGCCTACAGCAGAGTCGAAGGAGGGAGGAGACTTGGCAGGTTTAAAACCAGGGGGACGACAGACAGAGATGGAGCCAATGGATGTGGAGACCCAAAAGGAGCCGAAGAGCCGATGAGACCGGGATAAACCGATGGATATGGAGACCAAGGAAAGAGCCGCAGCGACAAGCATCAAAGGTGGAACCAGGGTGCTAGAGGACTGGAGCAAAGCCGGTGGGACTGAGTACCAAGGCGAAGCCAGGTGGAACTGAAAGGACGATGGTCCCAGGTGAAGCCGAGGGAGGGAGGAGCCAAGGTGGAGCCGACTGGTCAGAGGTGGAGCCAGGGGATCTGGATCTGGAGCCAGGGGATCTTCTTGACAAGGTGGAGCTGGAAACTGGAAGACCCAAGTGGAGGCAGGGCCTAGGAACTGGCAGTTATAGGCAGAGGAGGTGGGGGAGGGAGGCTGGGTGGAATCTTTGGAAACACAGGAGACTTAGAGCTGAGCAGGTCCAGGGGAGATGGGAGACACAGGGAAATGTCTGCCTCTAATTTTCTCATTATAAAATGCAGAGGCCAGCTGCAGCTCACCCTCAGTGATGGGAGTGTAGGCGTGGCTCAAATCCATGCCCTAGAACTCCATGAAGACACCCACAGTGACAGATGGTGTAGCTGGTTTGCGCACCTGATGAGACAATCTGTAGGGCTCAGGCTCTGGGACGATGATCGGCTCAGTCTTTGTTCCATCTAGTGCTGACATGGGATCTGGCATACGCTCTGTACAGGGTGTGGAAGGCGGCTGGCTGGGCTCTGGGTCCGGAGTGGGTCTGGTGATGTCCTCCTCATTGAGGCAGATGGTGAATGCCAATCCATTGTTTACCAGCACCCACCAAACAAATGTGGCAAAATCTCCCCAAGGACCAACACCAGGCAGGCATGCCTTGGATCGCTCACTGAGGCTGGTATAATAAAACAAACAAAGCGAAGGATCAGGATAGTGTGTGAGGCACACCAGATCTAAAAATTCCTTGCTGTGGTCCTCAAGTTTTCACTCCTTCTGCTCTAGGCAGTGCAGTTGGATGGCCGGCAAGTCCATAACAAAAAAAATGCAGCAAACAAAAATCTGGGTTTGGTATTCTGTCACGTGTATGACTATAATGATGCGCATGATGCTGGAGATTCAGAAAAATAAATAATATGACAGAAAAATGTAATAAAAAAATCTTTAATAAAAAACTCCAGGGAGAAAGTCAGGAGAACAGAACCACATTAAATGGAAACTAAGGGCTTAAATACACAGGTAGAAGTTAATTAACAGAACAGAAACAGGTGCGGGATTAATTAGAAACGAATGACCGAGGAACACAGGCAAAACAGGAGCAGGGAAAACAAAACCAAAACACAATGAATCTATAGACATATCCCTTACACTCTGAAGGCTGTTGGAAATTGTTGCTTTAGAAAATTGGATGCTCTCTGATCTCATGTTACATAATATTATTTTATTTTTGTACCTTAAATTATTTTCTCATTCTATTTATTTATTTTGTGGCAGTGGCAGCCTCCTCCTCTGAGAAAGTGCCCCTGATGGGCAGGTATTCTTAATAAACAGTAAAAACTGCATGCACAAAGACAAGCAGACACCACACACTATGCAACACCAAATGTCCCTGTCTTCCTGCTGTGAGAAGTTCTTTGCATGCTGGCATTTATTTCTTACCATATGTTTTCAGGAATGCTAATTAGCAAAATATACACTGCTTTTGCCTCTAAAGGTGTGTACTGATTCATACTTGACTTCAAGAGCCAAAATACAAATATCTGAGGTAAAATAAAATTCTATTAAACTTGGCAATAAATCATGTTTTAAACTGGTGCTACTATGGACAGTTAGCCAGTCACATGAAAAATGATATTTATAAAGGCATTAAAAACATATACGGATTTTGCGGTTCCCTCACCAATCTCTCCATCTAAAACTATCAAAGAGAACATAACACAAAACAACTAAATAATAATAGCAACATCAATGCCAGAATACCACATAATATGTACAGCTAATGCATAACAATATTTACACACAAGAGAGACCCTATACCTCTCAGCGGACTTATAAACGAATTCTCTGCCAAGGAAAATCTGTGTAGCCAATTACATGCAGAGCAAAATCAAGCTCCATTTTGGTACCTAACCAGTAAAATGGTGTGAGACAAATAAGACAGACTTTAAAATCTATAATAAATTAGTCTTATTTCACTGTTCAAAAACTGTAATTATTTCTACAAGGTTTCCCAAGCATTTTCTCACTTAGTCAAAAGGAACTAAAGGATACTGAATAGAACTTTTCAATGCAAAATATGATAGTTTGTACCCTTATGTCTTCCATAATATGTCACCCAAGCAGTGACAGTTATTTGATACATGCAAACAAAAAAAATCTCATGCCATCTTACCTGATGTTCTTTTGCCTCCAGCTGAGCAAGACTCCTTCATCATTGAGCTTCCAGGTCTCATTAAGTTTCTTGAAGCACACTGTACTCCATCAGTACTCCTTTGGCCTGTCATTCGACTGTACCCACTGCTAGCAAGGTTGGGATTTCTCAGGAAAGCGTGATGGTGGATTGTTCTGTCTACTAGCGGAGGTGATGGTAGGTCTTCATCACCTTCATCATCATCCTCCTGGTACCCTGACCCAGCTTCTTGGTTTAAGCCCCTGTTCCTTGGCTCTACCTGAAAGCTCTCTCTCCACCTCCATGGCTGCTGATGCTCTGCCCACCTAACTTTTGATATCGGTCTCAGGTGTGCAGGTCCTATATATGAAAGTGGTGAAGTTTTTTGTTGGTCTGTTTGTTTTAAGGGTGTTGAGGAAGAGCAGGGTGAATTTGAGGACAGACCTCTTCTGAAATGGTCTTTCCTGAGCTTACTTTGTCCTAGTAAACCCTCTGTTCCTTCTCTTTCTCTAAGCCTATCATCCACAAATCTTTTATCTCTACCTTGCTCTCTGTTGTCTTTTCTTTGCCAGCTATTTCTACTGAACCAATCACTAGAAGAATGAGATGTTACATTAGCATACGTCGCCTGTGGCTTCCCACTACAAAGAACAGAGTCGCGTTTCAGAAACTTATGCTTCCTTTTATGGAACTTTGATGGGCTTAAAATGGAATTTTTGGAGTAGGGGTGCACATAAGAGGGTAAAAAAGGTGACGAAGGGTATATAGTTGCAGATGGAGGGTATCCACTATAAAGTCCAAAACCAAATGAGGTGGTAGAGAGTGGCATTTTGTAGGGCGAGTGGTAACAACCACCTCCTGACAGTGGGAAGCCAAGTTTGTGCACTACTGGACAATGTGTAACAATATGTTCACCTGGTTGTGATGGGCATCCGTTGTTCCTTTTAAAATCTGCCATTCCAACATAATGCAGAGAGTCACGGGAAAACTCTGACTGAGGTGAGTAGTAACCACTGAAGTTGATCTGAAACATGGTCGGATGGTGAAGGTTTTGCGGCAGACACTGAAGAACGTGAGCTTTACCTTTCCCACTCTTTCTTCCAGACTTAGCTTCATCCCCACACCCGCGTGATGATATATGATGTACAATATGAATCTCACTAAGTCTTACCACTAACTCCTCAACCTCTGCCAGAAAAGCTGGGTCTTGCCTTTTGGCCCTGAGCTGAAGAAACTTTTTCTTACATTTGTGTTTATGTCTCCTAGTCTTATCATGGCTAAAGCAATTATGACCTTTTCTATGGCACTTGTATTTGAGTCTTTCTTGCTCCATCAATGCTGATCGTGCAAGGTGTGTTGTTCTGTGGTCTTGAATCCTTACAGAGCCTAACTGGGATGTGGCCGAAGGGTGTGGTGCTGACTGTGAAGAGGAGGGAGGTTTAGATTTCTCTTCAGGTACTGCTTTAACCTTTTGGGAACTGGTTACCTTTGGAGCAGAATGTTGATCATATTCATGGTTGCCAGGATGAAGCTTTCTCCGGTAAGAACTAATAGTGGGTGAAGGGGACTCAAGATGTTTAAATGAATAGGGGAAGCTGCACAAAGCAGATTGGCCATTAAATGAATGGCTATGTTCATCAGAGGTGGACAAAGAGTTCAACTGATTTGAAGATTCTGTCAAGACTTGCTGAGACTTTTGATTCAGAACTTGGCCTGAGTCTTGGCCAGAAGCTTCCCTCTGAGTTTTAGGCTTACGACCTCTCCTTTTTCCTATGTAGATAGTCCCACGTTTGCTGACATTAATTTGTGGGCCAAGTTTTGCCCCAAAAGATGTAAGAAGTGAGGATAAAGAGTGTGTACCATCTGAAACTGAACAATCAGCATCACCTTCATTGTTCTTCTGAGCAAAATCAGTTGTGTAACTTTGGCTTTGCCCTGAAAGAAACTGTGTGAGTACTTTATCCTTCTTCTTTACTCTCATCTTATTGATATTTTTGATAATTGTTTTCATTATTAACCTATTTCGTTTGCGGCGGATTTGAGCATCTCTAGCTTTGGTCAAGGAGGGTTTGAGTTTTCCTTCAGCACCCTTCTTTCCAGATGATGAGTCTTGTGATTTAGATTTCTTTGTCTTGACAGAGGAGGAACATTTGGGATGAACTTGTATTTTGGGTGTTGGCTTTGGGAGTTTCAGTCCATGCTCTGGATCAGGGACATTTGAGTGTTCAAGTATGGGGAGCTTAGTAGAAGACTTCTGAGACTGACTTCCCTGAGGAGACTCATCCAACCTGATGATTTTTGGACGACCTCTTTTCTTAGGAGGGGGCTCAAGGGATGAGGTTTCTGATCTGGGTGATGGATGTTGCAGTTGTTTAGATTTAGGAGGTCGTCCAACTGGTCTTGTTTTACCCTGCTGTGATGACAATGCCTTTGAGGACTTCATGTAAGGAACTTTTATAGGTTTTGTTTTTTGAGGTATCATTTTAGAGGCAGTGGAACTAACATTAACAGTTTTGACAAGATCCATCTTCTCCCCTTTATTTGCCATCTTTGTCATCTCAACAGCGTTTTGATTGTTCTGTGAGGTGGTGTTTTGTTTGGGGTGTAACGGTGACTCATCACTTAGAACAGAACTGTTAAACTGAGAATCTGCACAGCTGGAAGTTTGAGAGGAACACTGCGCATCTTCTTCCTGGTTTGAACTATGCCTATCTTTTTTCTTATTCTTGTCAATGATATGCCCCATTCTGCTGCCATCATTTGGCTGAACAGCAACTGTTTGGGCAGGTTCCATGGCCATTTTTCTGGTGTCATCTATGACTTCACTTTCATTATACTTCTTGTTTCTTTCTTTGCTCTCCAGTAACTCTTTTGTACAAGTGCTGTTCTCAGGAGTTGCTGATTCAGCAGATTTATCTGAAGCAGAAAGGAACAGAGGTATCTTGATAGAGGGACTTGCTTGATGCAATAAACCATTTTCCATTTTGTTAGTTATGGTGTTACACATGTTCTTGGAACATGCAGAATCTCCATCCTCTTTCTCATTTGCATTCAAAACCTTGTCAACATGACTTTCCCTGACTCTAGAAGTCTTTTTTGGAGGACAGGGAGTTTGCTTGAGTGAATTCTCACTACATGATATTGGAAACGATGTGCTGTCATTTTCAAGACTGGAAGAAGACTGCTGAGATGCCTGAGCATTCAGAGTCATAACCTTTGAACATTCTGAACTGAGGGAGGAGGTCATTACTTCTCCAGTTGGGAGATCTTTGCCCTTTTCTTTTTGAACATTTAAAACTTGCGTGCTGTCTTGTGGACTGGAGATCTGTTGTAATGAGGAAGGTGGAGAAGGGGCAGCTGGAGGTGAATTCGTCTGTTTCAGCAAGGTAGAGGAAGTTACCCTATCTGAAAGTGGCACTTTGCTATCTGTCTGTGGTTGAACTGCATGAGAAGGTCCATCTGATGGGAATAATGACTTTGAGTCAGTCTTCCTCATATTTTTTGATGGAGTCTGTTGGAAGAGAGGACATGTGCTGACCAGCATTCATTAGGAAATATTTAAAGATATTCAATAATTCAGATCACTTTATGACATCCATTAAAATTAAATCAAAAGCAGTCTGGAGTAGCTATACATTTGAACATATTTGACAGGCTTCATTAAATGATGGCTTTGACTTAATTTCACTGACATTTCATAATAATAACACATCACTAATTGTAAATAAGGTTTTTAATTATTTTTATTTATTACTATTTTGGTGTAACCATTTCATGGTCCTATGATCACAGTATTTTAGAAGGATTTGGGTGAATGAGACAGAAGGACATGGCACATAACACTTGATCAAAAATAAAACAAATGGGAGGAATGTATTTAGCTGTAGGCTTTCCAGTAACTGTTTTCTGGTCAAAAGAATAAAAGAATAACAGAGCATAGATGGAAGACTTCCAGCTGCATATTTTTCAGTATGTGGGAGAATGGGACAAAAAGATAGAGAAAAGGGAGCGAGAACAAGCAAGAAAATAAGATCTGAGTGAGCAAAAAGAAAAAAAGAAGATGACAGAAGCATGTTATAAAATGAGGGGATGTAAAAATAGATAAAAAATGTCAAACTGCTGGTGGCTAAAAATGGCAAGATACAGACAGAAATAGTATCAAGCATTTGTCTCACATAAAGAATTTTAGAAAAAAAAACATGAAAGAAATAAAGAAAATAAAAGAAAGACTTACCTTTTTAGAGGCTGTAATGACTGGTGTAGAGTCACCTTTTTTGGATGAAGTGGGAAGTGGGAGATTCATTCTTGTGGAACCTTTTGGAGAAATGGAATTGTTGCTATTTTTCTGAATCTCTCGATTTGACTGCTTGCCCACTCTGATTTCAGAACTGGAGACTTCACCTCCACATGAACTATGACCATCTCCGTGTGCAAGCCTTTGAGAGATCCTAATTGTGGGCCTGCATATGAAATTCTCAAGGCTCTTTGGGGGCTTCTTTGTCCGTTTTGCTCCAACCCCTATTTTCATTCTTACATTTCCATCTGACTGGTCAGACTTTGTATCTGTTAACTCCCCTGGCCTAGTCTGCTGCTGGGGCTTAAGTTCGATGTTAGTATTCTTTGAGGAAGCTTCTGGTTCAGCCCCTTTGGTTTTTCTCATCCTCTTCCTGTCTTCTGTCCTCTCTTCTTTCTCCAGTCTTGGTGCAGGTGTTGCTTTTTGCCTTTTCTTATCCATTTGAACTTTCAGAGTAGTAGACGTTAATGGGAGTAGTACTTTGACTAATGTCAAAGTTTGTCAATAATTAATGTTCAGCTTATGAGAAAAGATAACGTTATGTTTTTCAGTCTTATTTAATACTCTTCTTTCATCTCACTTGACTTGAGAGAGTAATAAGGTACTGGTACCATGGAAGGGGCTATAAAGTAAAAACAAGAAAGAGACCGACATTAGTCACAGTTTACTCAGTGTGTCACATAACATGACACAGCATTCAAAATGTTTCATCAGAAAACCTCAGCACAAAGTAAAAAGATTACATATGCAGGCGGTACAACAGAAAATGCTACACTTTTCAAAATTTACCCCAATCAAAACACATATCCAGCTCAAAAAGGCAGCAACACTTAACCATCGAGTTACCTGAGCTATTGCTGTGACTGACTAGTTCAAAAGTTAGTGCTCAATTTAGAGGCATGGATTATTAAAGCATGTGCAGCTGGCTCTGAACATGCCGATTCAAATGCTAATGGAATCTGTTTTTGAGTAGCTGACATGAAATACTTTTAGAAAGTAGAGGTCCTGCAATGTGACATGCTATACTGTATCTCTACAACATAAAATTAATTTGTCAGATTAGTGAACTAAAACAAACAAACAAATGACAACAACAACAACAACAACAAACTTGCATATAGAGGAATTAATTTAGATTAATCTGTTAAGAGTGTCTAGATGTATTCAGCTATGTATGGCTGCAACCTTCTTTTTGTTGTAGAAAATGTAAAATAAATATTTGTAAATTTTGCATTCAACTATGTTTTAGTACTAACTCAGACTAAAGGACATTTCACATATTGAACTGTCATCACTGTCAGACAGAAAATCTTACAATGTTGACAGATTTATGGTATATTATGGTAGTGGGGGTCAGGGCCCACTAGTGGGCCTCAGCAAACTTTTAAGGGGGCCTCCAGATGATTTAAAATTATTTAAAATAAGACAAAGCATTTAAAAAAAAAAAAAAAAAAAGATTTATCATTATCATTTAGCATTAATCATCTAAAATCTTCTAAATCATGAACAGCTGAAAAAGTCTTGTAAACTCATTAGTTAAAAAGAGTGGAAACCCTGGAGAACATTCAGCTCCTAAAACTGTCTGAATCCTGCAATTTAACGTTCAATATTATTGTGGACAATAGGGCCTTAGAGTCAAAAAGGTTCAGAACCAATGGTGTATGGTGAATCAACAGACTGTAAAAGGTGAATGTCAACAATCTTAAAGGAAATGGTTGGCCATTTTCGCTGTTAAAATCTTGTAGCTAATAAAAATGAAATTTTATGCAAATATGCATCAACTAACCCATTGCTACAACTTTGACAGTACTTTTCTATTTTTTGTGTTTTTGCATTTATTTAGATAGTATAGATGGAGAGAGGACAGGAAACGGTGAATGTCAACAATCTTAAAGGAAATGGTTGGCCATTTTCGCTGTTAAAATCTTGTAGCTAATAAAAATGAAATTTTATGCAAATATGCATCAACTAACCCATTGCTACAACTTTGACAGTACTTTTCTATTCTTTTTTTTTGTGTTTTTGCATTTATTTAGATAGTATAGATGGAGAGAGGACAGGAAACGGTGAATGTCAACAATCTTAAAGGAAATGGTTGGCCATTTTCGCTGTTAAAATCTTGTAGCTAATAAAAATGAAATTTTATGCAAATATGCATCAACTAACCCATTGCTACAACTTTGACAGTACTTTTCTATTCTTTTTTTTTGTGTTTTTGCATTTATTTAGATAGTATAGATGGAGAGAGGACAGGAAACGAAGTGGGAGAGGGGCGGGATCGGGAAAGGACCACAAGCTGGGACTCAAACTCAGGTCATCCAAAGCGCAATCTCACTACATGTCAGAGGGCTGCCCACGAGGCTGTCAGCTCCGACTAACAATACTTTTTTTAACTGGAACCTCAAAAGGAAACCTATTATTTTTAATGAAGAAGGGAGAATAGTCTTTGTTACTACTTTCAAGAGAGTTTGTTGACTTAGAAATACAAAGATTTCTCTGCTCCCCTAAGACATGCACATTTTTATCTTTATTATGGTTTCTGCATTTGTTGCTCTTCCAGAGCAGTTCAGAATACTTCCAAATTTGGTGTAATAGAAGGGCAGCTCCGTGTGTAATGACATATGAGATGAAGAATTCATCTTTAAAAATATCCAGATAGCTCAATCTAACACAGTTTGGTTCTTTAATATAAAGAATGAATGTGCCAGATGAAAAATAAATTGAACTCTAAAGGAAGTTAGAGTTTCAAATTAACTCGACAATACAAATCTTTTATAATATCATTCATGACCAGCACGATACATATCAATATGCCATTTCCTTTGGGACATACCCACATAAAAATCCCCAGCAATTGCGAAAAACTGGCTGAAACTCTGTTTTGAGTTGTCTGAAAGGCAGGTGCTTTCCCACACAGAGTGAGGTCATTCTGTGGAAGATTCCGCATGATGACCTCAGTGCGTTAACTTGCACAGGGGATCCATAAAATCCAGCGGCTGACCTCCAGGCTCCAGGGAGGAACACGCTAATAAAGCCCAGGATCAGTAGTCTGAGACATCTGTGTGTTGTTGACTGGACTCTGTCAAAGCATTTCCAATATCAAAATTTCCATCCACTCATGCAATCTTGTCTAAAGTGTCCCACCCTGATCTCTCAATCTCTGCCTTCTTGAATCATATCGTAAAGTGCTTTAGCGACCGTTTCTAGCTAGTAAAAGTAACATCCTTTGCAGGTTGTTTCAGTCATTGCTAATTCTTATTAAGAAGACAAAATCCAACAGCATTTCACTTGCTGAGTGCAATCTTCTCAGCTCCTCCTTTAGGATTTGGTGCTAAGAAAACAATCCCAATGGAACGCTTGAAAAGAAAAATGGCCCGAGGAGAGGAGAGAGAGAGCAAAGTACAATGATGTGTGTGTTAGAGAGCAGAAGAGGGAGCTCTGTGGCTATTAGTAGCACAGTTCAGAAGCAAAGTGAGAAGGACGTTTGAGGGTCTTTCTCTCCCTGGGACATAAGCCTACTTTTCAACATTAACCATAATTATTCATTTTCTTGTCCCGCCTGAACATTCTGTCTATCCACAGGTTTCATTTCCCTCTAATCTCGGCCTTTTTCTCTCCTTCCATTTCATCTAGTTTTGTTTCTTTCAATATATAATTTGCTCTCTTTTACAGTCCGTCTTTAAGGCATCTTTTCAAAGAAGACCACACTGAGCAGTCACTGTTTCCTTGTAAATCAAAAACACATGCTCTTCCTTAAAAATCTGTTTTGGTGTTGCTGATACAAATCTTTGCAAAAAAGTGAAAATCTACTATTTTGTCATGTCTAACTTTGCATTTTTCCTCTCGTTCTACTCCTCCCAATTCCCCACATTTCATTACAGTGTCCCTTTTATTCATTTTTACCTGAAGTATCTCAATCCAACACTTCAGTGTCAAGTGCAATGAGGAAGTTATTAGGTTTCGGTTTGTGTATGTTATCTCATTACAAACTGTTATCTTATAAGGGTCTTCTGTCCTCTTATGTACTATAAGACAACAATACGAAGGTTAACACCAGCCTTTGCCAGTCAAGCAGACCTGTTAAGCTCTTCCTCTGTTTCGCTTGTCAAGCAGATTCAGTCAAATATTGTTAATCGGTGCAATGTGAAAGTAGCATATTGAGTTGCAAACAAGATGACATCACTGAGCACTGGCCTCAGTTCAGCAAATCTTTTCTCCCTGGCAAGATCTAAGGGGTCCCTGGGCAAACTCAGAGAACTAACCGTGATTTGACCACAAATCCATCTGCCAAATTTGAAAATACAAAGGGATAAAGCTGTTTCGATTCTACAGGCTCCTCTGTGACCTAGATATAGCCCGGTGCTCCAAAAATAGCAGAAAACTAGAGCATTAAATGAAAAAGAAACAGAGATATGGACAATTAATTAGGTGTCTATGACAATAATGTTTTAGTTGGTTCGCCACTTGAGCAGACGAGCACAGCATGTCAATGCAGTGCGAATACGACTTGATTGATGGGACATAACAAGTATGAGGTAGAATAAGTTACTGTTCCCCTCGCTGTAGACCGAATTTGGAGAAACAGTGAAAAGAAAACAGAGAAATGTCGATACGATCCTGATATCTACAGCGCTAGGACAGAATCGATATAAAGTTGTCAGGAAAGTGGCAAAAAAAGGATAGGCAGACCGCGACTTGGCTTTCTAATCAGCTATTTCGAGCTGTTTACAGATATTACAGCGTTATTATTGGCATACATTAAAAATTGTATAAGGGATACTGCACGCGCGTATGTTTACGATAAAAAGTGTCTTTGCGTATTCATGCGCGAGGGCCTAACAGATGAAGGTCCCGTTTCAAATTACATTTTTATTAAGCAACGGGGGTAGTACACTACGAAAATGTTCTCGAAAACTAATCGGAGATTTAAGAAAACAATAACAAGCAACCACATTGCTTCACGAAATGAAAAATGACTTACCCGAGCTGTATAGAGGACGTATCGCAAGAAAAGGAGCAGCTAATTTACAAGTGTGCGCAACGAGCTGAAACGATAAATGGAGGGATGATGCGTGTCCATTGCGCGAAGCGAAGGACCCCTGAAGATGAACATTGTGCAACACCACACGATACTCACGTCCCCCCTTCTTCTTCTCTTAGCCCCCCTGTTTCTATCCGTCTCTTGCGCAGTTGTTTTACATCAAAAGCATGGTCGTACATTGTGTACCCAGATAGCCACAACCCAAGTTCACCGATGAGGGGAGACGGAGGAGAGGAATGACCATGCTGTATATGTTCGGTTACTGAGCTGATGCCTGCAACTTGAGCTAAATTTATCCACCAATAACACGAGAAAAGAGAAATGTAAACAGCCACGCACATTTATCACCCTAGCGGATGCTGTTTTATCGACACTATCAAAGAGCGGATCAAAGCAAAGATAATCATTAAATCTAATGCGTGTGTGAGAAAATGATATTGAATAATCTAACCCGAGATGGCCGACTTTGAAATGATGAGCAATGATGTAATTGAATTGTGGGCCAGTCTGCGTCGTTCATTTGAAAGATGTGTATTATTTATTATTTATCAATATTTGATATTTTATTTAATATAATACACACAACTAATCCAGCATCTGAAAACTTCGTGCCCAGAAATCTGGCTCTTGAAGTACACGTGCAGTCTATCGCCAACACCTATTTTGTATCTTTCCTTTAATTGCATTACGTTGTATTACAACATGGAACATCATTTTAAGTGGCAGTAACTGCGCACTTACTGCGGGTGACCGATAGGTGGTGCAAACATAATACAGTAGCTACATGTAGTTTACTGAAAGTTATGTAATGTAGCTAATATGTTACACTAGGCATATGTTACGTAAATAAATTTATAATACATAATGATAACAATGAAAAAAATCAATCGAGAATAAAAATTCTTCTTTAATAGACTTTGGATGAGTTTCATTAAAACTCAAAACAGAAAACATTTAATGTTTCAGAGGTAAGGGCTTGATAAGTAGATGACTTAAGAATACTTAATAACTATATTTAGACTACAACCATGAAACCACGATATAATCTATTTTTGGAGTCTGCTTGGATAATGCCATCTAACATTCCCATTCTTCTCAGTGGAAGTTATTTATTTATTTATTTATTTATTTATTGAATTCCAGCAATTAAGTAGGTTCTCAAGACATTAACAAACAACATAAATGAAGGGCATCACAAACAAATACTAAAAATAATTTATGGCTTTTTCTGTGTTTTTTTTTTTTTTTAATGTTGTAGATTCAGAATATATTTCAAGGGCTGTTTGGAAATGAGAAAAATATGGTTTTAAATCACTCCGCTTGCACTGATGAATATAAAAATCCTAATAACAAAAACAGAGTAACCCTTTTCTGTTTGAAATGTTGAATGAAGTAAAACTTTTGATAGGGCTATTTAAATTTAATTTTAAAGCTCAGAAATTGTGACATCTCAAGCCAAAAGAGAGAAGAACAGGGACATTCAAAAAATAATCATGGTTTCTCTTTCAGAATTACAATATATATATATATATATATATATATATATATATATATATATATATATATATATATATATATATATATATTGCTATTGTATTCTATAATAAAATGAAAGCGCTCATATGTTTCTTTCACATGATATAACCAATTTTAAAGGAAGAGGGAAACATATTTATCCAAAACAAAATTTCTATGGAGGAATAGAAATATTAACAAAAATGTGATCTAGGCTATTATTAGTCATTAATTAGGCCTACATAAGTTTTACTCGAAAACTACTGTTTAGATAACTTACTGTACTACCTACCAACAATATTGCCAAGTGCATTGATTTCTGAACAGAAACTGAACTTGTGATATAATATCAATGAAAGTTGTTTAACCTGCCATGGCTACACTTGAGGCTGCCATTTTTGCTCAGAAATGAAATACAAATGAAGTCATGCTGCAGGTCTCAGAGCAACACACAGTGGTGTTTTGATCCTGAATGAATTAGCATTTTTCAACAAATCAGTTAAATTAGCCTAATGATGAACAATTCATAATGGTACTCATCAGTTAATGATGACTCATTCATAATGAACATAAAGACAGTCAATTGTCTCCACCTACTGGCGCAACAACAATATAACATACATCTCCACTAAACTGCACCACTAAAGCACAAATTGACAATCAAATAAATAAATAAATAAAAAATCATTAGAAATTTTTAAAACTTAAAAGTATACAATAACTTTCAAATAAAAGTAGTAATGGAGCAAAACTTAAAATGGTTTGTTGTTTATTTAAACATTTGTTGATATCACAGTTTTGTTGATGTCACACTTAATATATTTGGATTTTTATATTTTAAAACTGAATGGGTCTGGGACAGGGTAAAATAATAATCTATGCGTAAAAGATGCAAAAAGATTTATTTCGGCTACTTGTGAATGGCCGTCAGTGGATAAAAATGAAGCATAATGGTATACGTTACTTATCAACCAGCAGAAGTTAACGGGTCGTGATAATCATAGATATTAATACGTGTTGCGTATGAATTTAATACAAAAACATATCTGACGCTTACCAGCCAAACCTTGACCTCTTGGTCATACGTCTTCGTCATTTGCGTAATGACGTAACTTCCGACGTCTGTTGAAACAATGATGGCGACCTCCATCGGTCGTGGCCCGTGACAGTACGACCGTTCGCGGCAACCAGCAAGACGGGGTTTTTGCTTTACATGTAACCCTTAAATGACAAGCTTTTTTCTAAGCATCTGACGCCTTTTTTCTCTAGCGGTAAGTTATTGTCTTATTCCGTTTTTGTGCATGGTGTAGCCGCATCATGCCTCATGCACTTTCATGCTTTCAGCCAGCATATCACTCGCAAGGTGAAAGACATGAAGACTCTTTCTGAGAATAACATTATAGGAATTAATTTTCTATAATTTCGCCAAAATATATAATGTCTGTAAGTAGAAGCTTCCATAACAAGTATTCAGTTTAACGGTTTTAAAGTGAGCACAGTTTGTCAACCGGATTACATTAAGAGAACATCTCTGATTAAACATAAATTGCTTGCTCTTGTTTCAGAATATGAATCTGCACAAACTGGCCTCGCGTTTGCGTCCTACAGTAAGTGTCATTAACCTTTCATATGTTTTATATTTATCTATAAAATACATTTAAGAACATTTAACAGGACAGATTACTCAAAACAATTAATGATGTCATTATCAGGTCACACAGAAGTTCAGACATTTCCATATCCAAGGAAGTGGCCAGCAGCTGGAGGCGGTTGTTGGGGAAACATCATCAGCTGAGCCAAGTCTGCTGTCAGTCTTCAGAACTTCAGAGCAGGATCCAGTATGCCCTATAAACTTAAAACTGTGCACACAGAGTGTCTTATGTAAACATTAATCAAGTTGTATACCCTAAACCATATTTTTTTTTATTATTTTAATATGTTCCTTGAGGTTCACTTTTAGTGTTTATAAAGTTGCATTATGAATATATAATGTACATATGCATGCAGAAAAACAATTACTGTCAGCCTTCATTCTGACTCTCCTTCTGAAATGATCTGTTTTTAAGGGGAGGCTCCTTTAAGGCTTGTCAGTTAACGGCCACTGTTAAAACTGGTTTACATTTTTGCATAGGAAAAAGTATCGATGCCCACTCGCTATTGCACGAGTAAGTGTTATGAAAACATTATCCATATAAAACCACCATTTACAGACAAAGCATTTTGAAATCCTTTACTTCTGGTTTGTGATGCAGCTTCTGTCAGATCCAGTACCTCCATTTGTCCTGTTTTTTGAGAGACTCGTGTGCGTTGAGTAACTGAACGTGAATCTGTACACTGTATCCAGTGTAGTAGACCGCGTTAGTGAATATAATGGGTTCTGTTTGATTTTGACACAACGCTTACATCCAGTGTAGGCAAATGTCAGCGGTGAAGCCAGTGGATGGGGCCTATGGTGCGATGATGTAGGCTATAACTATTCATTGATGTATTTGCCCATGTGATGTCAGAGATCCTGCAATGTCAAAACAAGGCTTTTTTTTGGAGATTGATTAAATAAATGCTTTGCTCATAATGAGGAGGCTGTTTTAAGCTATGAAATTTGCAGGATGTTTTAATGGTAAAAAGACCTCTTATACGTCAAAAGATCAAGGCAAATTTGATTTTGCATGTGATGACTCCTTTAAAGGGGTAGATCACCTCTTGTTAGATGGGCTTTTAATAAAACTTCCCTGTCAATGCCATAGAAACGTGAAAATAGGCTATACATGACTAAAGAAAACAAAGATAAAGGACTGTGACATTCCCTTTTGTCAAAAACATCAACACCCGGGCTGTAGTGCACTTTTGATTTTGGTGCCATCAATCTGACTGTCTGTGGGAATACAAAAATGTGGATGTTGGATCTGTAGTTTTAAGCAAAGCTCTGGAGCTGTCTAAAGTCTGCACCAGCATCTCAGTGCAAATAACATGGAGAAAGAGTACACACTGTTCATTTACATATACTACCAATATTGTAACAACTGGTTTAAAATTGAATAGTAGTAAAGTTTTCAGCCAGTCGAAGATGTTGAATCTGCGTTGGAGAAAAAAATCACTCTTATTGGCTATTCAGCTTAGCAAACCAGCGCAAAAGAAGTAAGGCTATTGTACAGTAGAATGTACTTCTCAAAATTATAATAATAATTATAAAAATAATACAGTGTATTAAAACGTTATTTTCTAAGGAATATCACATAGGTTTTCATCCATGTTTTAAACAGTAAACCTAAGTTGTGCTGCACTTTGTTTGCCAAAAAATTAATTGAAATTGAAATTAAAAAAGAAATTAATTTCATTTGATTAAATTTTAAAAGATTAATTAAATTGTTAAAGCTTTAGGCATTAATTTGTTTACCACTGTTTTCGATAATACATTTGTAGTGAATCATATAAATATATTTTTATAAAATAAAATTACAACTTTATATTACACAGTTCTGACTTTATAACTCACAATTGTGACTTTATTATCACGCAAAAGTCTGAATTGCGAGATTTAAACTCGCAATTGTGAGGAAAATGGTCAGAATTGTGAGATAAAAAAGCTGCTATTGCCATTTTCTTTATTCAGTGGCAGAAACAAGCTTCCATAGATGATATTATTAACAGAATTTGGGGGTAAATAAAAAGGAATTTCATAGGGGCCCTATATATGTTAGATCTGAGCATCTTATCATGTTGCTCTGCTATGTGATTTACCTATTATTTAATATTTACATGGTGAACTGCCCCTTTATACAGCATGGAAAATAAGTTATGGAAAGCTCAAAGCTCTTTATGTTGTGACATTCCATCCTCATTGTCGACCCACTCTTTTTTTCTTTCTCAGGCATGCCATTCGGAAAGACATATTGGGCAGTACTACACAATCCCCCCGGCTCACATCCAAAAACTCTTCCCCCATGGACTGCCTCCACGTTTCCAGTTGCAGGTTTGGGAACAGTACTATGTGTGTGTGGATTTAGTATAGATTTAATATAGTCTAAATAGAAATGGCATGATGTTTGTGGTGGAAGTTGCCTGGACAACTAATACATGTTTGTACTCTTGTTTTAGGTTAAGACGTTTAATGAAGGCTGCTTGATGGTGAGGCAATCGGCACTGGAGCTTATCTCATATCTTAAAAGAGTTGATTACAGCAAGCCCCCGCTGCGTTACATACTCTGTATCCTCAAACAGAAAATTCCCAGTGAGCTGTTTTACTTTGTGCATATTCCTCTTCCACACTTAATATTTCACACATTCCTTGACAATGTGCTTTAGATGGAGATACTGGCTCTGGAAAGACCCTGTCTTTGTGTCACGCCCTGCATTACTGCTACACCCAGGGCTGGCTGATCCTGCATATACCAGATGGTGAGCTGCACTGACCCTCATTCAAACAAAATGCAAGATGAGGTGAAGTTTGGAATCTTATGATGTTCTCTCTGTAGCTCATCTGTGGGTCAAGAACTGCAAAGAGCTGCTACCCTCTTCTTCCCGCCCCTCACGCTTTGACCAGCCGATTCAAGCATCCCAATGGCTAAAGAACTTCAAAATCACCAATGAACGCTTTTTATCCAAGGTACAACTCTGGATGTGTTAATTGTATGGTAGGGTTTATGGGTATGCAAGTAGGTCAGTAGATCACCTTATCACATTGTCTGGCCCATGGAAATTTTATTTTCTGTTTTTTAATGTAATTTTTTTAAACTACAAAATATAGACTTAAGTTGTCTAATGTAAAAATATTAAGAAAAAAAATCATAAAATATACTACTACTATTCCCTCCTTGTGTATGTGGGTAGATGTTGTATATCACTTATTATTTATTATTTTTGTTAAATGTTTTTATTTATTTTTTTGAGCTGCTCTGATGTCAATCTCATCAATTGACAGATAAAGACAACACAGCGATATGTGTGGACAAAGAGAGAAAGTACTGAAGAGGGGCGGCCTTTAGGGGAGCTTGTTGATCAGGTGAGTTTTATTCTTCATCATTATCATCATCATCAGGGGGCGGAGCCCAAATCTATATTTGTCCAAAGACATTTTAATTTTCTATTAACAGCTTTACTGACATGAAAGGAGCTTTTGTTGTCGTATTCTTGTTCAGAAAATGTACATTATTTGACACTGTAATTTGTAAAACTTTGTTGGATGTACCTCCTCTAGGGGGGTCCGGGGGCATGCCCCCCCAGAAGAAAATTTTCTACATTTTAAGGTTAAATGCATCAATCTGGTGCACTCTGGAAACTCAAAATTAAGACAAATTGACCAAAGAAACAGCATTGACTTGTACCTGGACATTAAAAAGGGTTCAAATATCTTTTTTACGATATTTCTGTACTCATTTCTTTTTAAAAGATAAATCATTGAGCTTTTATTTTGATCACCAGATCACCAGCTGATCGCGTGCGCAAATGTGCGCACTTCTCTTTAAAACACTCAGCACAGACAGACTGTATATATACTTAATCACTGTCTTTTGCTGTTTTATAAAGGCACAAAGCCTTATTACAGCTCGAATTTAGCTCGTTGGCAAAAGTAGTATGTTTTAAATTTTCAGTTCATTATGAAATGGTGGTGGCAGCAGAGGGTCATTAATGGGAAACACTGAATGAATGTATAGCTGATAAATGTGCTAAAGTTTGTTTTATAACAAAAACCCTTCCACCGGACCGAAAGAGAGTCTCGAGGCCTGCCGCTGCTCTGAGTGAGTGACACAGACAGCAAAGAAATGTATTCTATAGGTTAGATTATTTTTAAGGTCTGTTTTTACAGGCTGTATGCAGTATATGCAAAGCCAAAGCGCAATGAAATAAAGTAACTTATGATTCCGGGGGTTTACATAGGCTATTGTCCAGTTTCATATTTGCTCAGTGACAGTCATTACATTCGGGGCTGAAGCCCTGGCAAAATAGGCTGGCGCCGCCCCTGATCATCGTCATCAGAACTTCCCAATTACTACTACGTTAAACGGTTAGTTCACCCAAAAATGAAAATTCTGTCATTATTTAGAATTTACACCCCATTATTATTTTACACCCTCATGTTGTTCCACACCCGTAAGACCTTCGTTCATCTTCAGAACACAAATTAAGATATTTTTGATGAAATCCAAGAGGTATATGACTAGTCCATAGACAGCAATATAATCAACACTTTCAAGGTTCAGAAATGTACTAAAGACATCGTTAAAACAGTCGACGTGACTACAGCACTTCAGTAATGTTATGAAGCAACGTAAATACTTTTTGTGTCCAAAAACAAAACCATAATAACGACTTTATTCAACAGTATCTTCTCTTCTGTGTCATTCTCATACGTTGTTTACGTCCAGCGTTTCCAGGTTCTACATCAGAACTCATTATTGGCCGGCTCCTGCGTCAGCATCACACACATGTGTCGTGCTGCTCACATGATCAGCTTTGGCCAATACTGAGCCGGCCATTGGACGTAAACACGTAAGCCTTCACTTTGCTTACTGCGGCAACTATGTCAGGACAATGACAGGGGAGAGAAGAGATTGTTAAATAAAGTCGTTATTTTATTTATTATTTATTTATTTTTTAAGTATTTGTGTTGCTTCATAACATTAATGTTGAACCACTGCAGTCACATCGACTGTTTTAACAATGTCTTTAGTACGTTTCTGGACCTTGAAAGTGTTGATTATATTGCTGTCTATGGACGAGTCATACACTTCTTGGATTTCATAAAAAAATCATTTCATTAATTTCATTAATTTGTGTTTTGAAGATGAACAAAGGTCTTACGGGTGTGGAACGACATGAGGGTGAGTAAATAATGACCGAATTTTCATTTTTGGGTGAACTAACCCTTTAAATTGACTATATCATAAACTTCTTACAGTCATTTTTATAGTATTGTCACCTTGTTCTATTGCTTTATACTTGTGTGTGTTTATATATATCTATATATATATATATATATATATATATATAGATATATATAGATATAGATATATATAGATATAGATATATATAGATATAGATATATATATATATATAGATATATATATATATATATAGATATATATATATATATATATAGATATATAGATATATATAGATATATATATATATATATATAGATATATAATATATATATATATAGATATATATATATATATATATATATATAGATATATATATATATATATATATATATATATAGATATATATATATATATATATATATAGATATATATATATATATATATATATATAGATATATATAGATATATATAGATTATTTCTGTTTATTTATTTTTTAATCATTTGATTTAATTTGAACAGGGTGTGAATCGCATGAAGAGCAGCAGTGATGTGGTGGGTGCAGTGCTGCGAGAGCTCAGGCTGCAGGCAGGGGGTGCCACAGATGGCGAGGGGGCCTTTAAACTGGCCGTGGCTGTGGATGGAGTAAATGCTCTGTGGGGCAAAACAACTCTAAAAAAGGAGGACAAGACTATGGTATAAATTGGCTAGAATAAAATACTAATTAATAAAAGTTTAAATATCATAAATGTATTAATATTATGAAATCATTAGTATCAGTGCATTTTTTTTTAAACTTTCTTTTTCATTTTATACAGTGTGAGCCAGAGGAACTGACTCTGATTCATAATCTGAGGAAGATGATGAAAAACGATTGGGTAAAAAAAAACCTCTCACTTAATACTATAATACAGATTTAACTCTCAGTGAGTTGTTTACTCTCAATTTAAGGCAAATTCACACCAAGAACGATAACTATGAAAGTGATTCCAATGACATTGTTTCACTGTGTCATTATTCTTATGGTGTGGACTCTGCTGCTGTTCTTTTATATTTCGAACGATTCTTAGAACTATATCTTTATCGTTATCATCATAATTATCATTCTTGGTGTGAACGGGCCTTTACTCTCACTTTATATTTCTCTCTGTTATAGAGTGGAGGTGCTATTCTCACAGCACTGTCTCAGACCGGGTCCCTGTTCAAGCCACGGTCTGCTTACCTTCCCAATGAGTTACTAGGAGAGGTCAGCAACCCTCACACACACACACACACACACAAAAAACACATTATGCCTTTTTCATTAAACTGCTGAGTAAATGCCCTAAGTTAACAGGGCTTTGTTTTGCATTTTACTTCAACAATAGACTTTGAAGCATTTGCAGAACTTTAGAGGCCCCTGACATGGTCTGTTGCATGCATGAATTGTCTAGGTTTGTTAAAAGGGCTTAATGTATTTTCTCTTCTCACTTTTTGTCTTGATTTCCCAATTTCTGTCTTTCAGGAGGGGTTTGATAATATGGAACCTTTTGTGCCAGTTTCTGTGCCCAACTACAGTGAGAAGGAGTTTGAGAGCTGTTATCTGTACTATTTAGACCGTAACTGGCTGCAGCATCCGCACAGTAAGTTTGTGTATTTATGTGTCTGGGGTGCGAGCAGTTGCAACCGGCAGCGCTGTGTGTAGAGAGAACAATGTGGTCATATAAAATGTAGGAAGTTCCTGTTTACAAGTTTTCAAGTCATAATTATGATTAAATGTGCATTCAAGTGATTTTTGGAATGAATAAAATGAAAGCGATGGGCAATGTCTTTTTTCATTCTTTCTTTTTCACTTCCTGACAAAGTAGGAAGCTTGTTTAATATTAATGCTACATAGTGAAGAGCTAAGGATGTACATTTGGTGTGTAATTGGGGTTAATCAATCTGTGGTCAGGGGATTCCCAGGGTGTGCAAGGAAGTGTTAAATGGTGGAAAAGTGTGTTTAAAAAAAAAAAAAAGATTAAAGTAAGTGAGTAAATAAATAAATACAGTATTAGAACAGAACTATGAGTAGAAAACGCTTAATATAACTTCATAGAAGCTATTTTAGACATTTATAATCATTTTTCACAGGGGTGTATTAGATATTTGGGTGTTCATGGAATTTAAAAGACTGAAAACCTTTGGTCTAAATGAGTAGTATTTTCTGACAAGCTTTATAACTATTTTATATCCACAGAAAAAAATGTCTTTATAAAACATAATTAAACAAGCATTGTTCATGTCTGTTCATTTTGTGAATTAAAATCATTCTGACGTCATTCTTGAAGTCAGAAATAGCGTATTATGTATGTTACAAGATACCCATGTTCAGTTTCTCTTATCCTTTACCAACAGGTCGATCTGAAGAAGGAAAGAAAGAGCTCATCTTTCTCAGCAACAAAAATCCATCCATCCTGGAACGATTGTGTGCCTTCTTGTAATGCACATTTGTGTCTCTCTTGTATCTGTACATCATGTGAATTCAATAAACTTAAAAGCAGAATTTTTCATAATAAAAAACTTGGAAAACGTTTACAGCTTTTTTTTTCCTCATAAAAACTATTTTGAAATTGCTCTCCTAAAAAACATTGTTGTTAGAAGTCACGTGGTAAAGGAGGTGGTCATGTGGCCGGAGCGTCACCCGGAACTCAGCCGAAAGGTGCGTGATAGTTAACAGCTCAGAAACAGTATGTGAACGTGAAGACAGTGGTCCTTCACATAACATTTAGAGGACAGTAATGATAATAATATTTCCGTTTTTAGGCTTCGGACAAACTTTAAATACATAGAGGCGGTTGTCTGCTAATAAGTCGCGAGAGCACGTTTAAATATTTTAAAAAGCGTTGTTGTTGTTTACATGTAACAAGAATCTCCGCATCGACAGAATGAGAGAACCCGCTCTTTTCATTCTGCTCACTGGAGTAATCAGTTTCGCAAGAGGTGTGTTTATTATCTAAATATAATCAGATAAATGAGATATGTTAAACTACTGTATTCTTCATTTTTTCTGTCTGCTTGTTTGTGTCACTTTGTCCAGCTGACAGTAACGAATGTCTAGCACTGAATTTCGGTCATGGTTCGGTTGTGTGCGTGTGCAATACGACATACTGCGACTCGATGGGCCGGATTGTGTTGCCAGGTTCCAGTCAGTTCTTGTCATATGTCAGCAGTAAATCTGGCAGCAGACTCGTGAAGAGTCAAGGCCAGTTCCAGAAAAACAGCACAGGTGCAGGTGAGTGCTATTAAAGTCACCATGAAATCAAAATAAACAATTATTTTTTTTTT
The DNA here is from genome assembly GCF_024489055.1 of Chanodichthys erythropterus. Classification (NCBI taxonomy): domain Eukaryota; kingdom Metazoa; phylum Chordata; class Actinopteri; order Cypriniformes; family Xenocyprididae; genus Chanodichthys; species Chanodichthys erythropterus. The sequence continues at coordinate 17,249,402 of NC_090222.1, read as the reverse complement.
TAATGAAATATTTATGAAAAAATAACTTTCCTATCCCTTTTGCTATGAAACTATTTTTTTTTCTCTGATAACTTGTTTACTGCCTCAAGGGTGGGACAACCTGTCACATTAAATTACAGCAATAGCAAACTACAACCATCTAATCAATTCCCTATGAACAAAATAAAGTCCCGCCCTACATAAGTCACAATAATGAAGAAAAGACAGACCAAATCTCCATCAGAGATTTGTTAGATTTGAGTGTTAGGCCTTAAAGGGATCATTCACCCAAAAATGAAAATTCTGTCATTAGTTGTATAAAGTTTTTGAAGTGTCAAAGTGGTAGTTATGTAGCTGTCTATGGAGGGACAGAAAGCTCTCAGATTTCATCAAAAATATCTTCATTTGTGTTCTGAAGGTGAACTAAAGTCTTATGGATTTAAAATGATATGAGGGTGAGTAAATAATGACAGAATTTTCATTTTTGGGTGAACTAACCCTTTAAAGACTTATTTCACCCCAAAATGAAAATCCATTTAGTCATTTAGTACCCTTTCCAAATACGTCTAAAGTTCATCTTTGGAAAACACAAATGAAGATATTTTTGTCCATTCTCTGAGTCCACATAACTTTCACACATCAAAAGAAATTGTAACAGTAATCAGTTATTTTTTGCAATTTTCATTTTTGGGTGAAAAAATGTAAATAAATAAATAAAAGTTATAGTTATTGTATTGTTACTTTTATTTGGCCATCATAAGAAAATAATACAATTGTCAGACAGAATCAGTCAAGTTTTACATTTTGTCAAGGGTGCCCCTTTTATAGTTGGTGTGTTGCGATTAAAAACAGAAGTTGCGATGATCTTTTCTTCCCTATTGTTCCTTATATCCGAGTGAAAGGGCTTCTCAAACAAAAAAAAATGTAGAGTGGGTCTTGATTTTGTCCATTAGGAATTGATCTCAGAGATTGTCTCAGAGATTAATCACGCACCCTTAATTGCGATTAATCGCACTTATCATGAAATTAAGCATACACCATTTATCTTGTTTAATACATCCATTTTGCCATCATTGCCTATATACAACAAAGTAAACCATCAGATTGAAGTGTGATTTTCACAAAACTGTATTTAGATTTAGAAAATTTTATTCCATAAGAATTGTCCATTTTGATTTCATGGTGACTTTAAGGAAGGAGGGAAAAATCAAGTAGAGAAAGAAGTATTAAATAAATAAAAATGATATATATTTAATATTATGTCAAATGCTGAACCCTTCTTCCTTCTCTCCTGGATCTTAGCTCTCAGAATCACTCTGAATCCCAGTCAGAAGTACCAGCACATTAAAGGATTTGGAGGTGCCATGACAGATGCGGCAGCCATGAATATTCTGTCTCTGTCCTCCGGAGCTCAGGACCAGCTGCTCAGACAGTACTTCTCCCCAGATGGTGAGATTGACAGAGACAGGGAGGGACAGAGAATGAAAGTGGTTTCAGCATTCTCAGTTCTGAATGGTGCACATCGCTGTCTGTCACAGGTATAGAGTACCGTTTCGTAAGAGTGCCAATGGCCAGTTGTGATTTTTCAACTCGCCTCTATACATACGCTGACACTCCAGGGGACTACGATCTCCAGAACTTCACCCTGGCCAAAGAGGATATTCACATGAAGGTATCATACACAAACAGAAACACACCATCACAGTGTTTTTTTTTTTTTTTTTGTGAATTTGATAAAACAGTGACGTCATGCGCATGCTTATTACGTGTTCAGTCTGTAGGCATGTGATGTTTCTTTACAAAGTGACATTGCCAACTACTGGCCTGGCATGCATAATACAGTGCTTTTAGTCATTTTCGTGAACAGGGATTGTTTTGACAACATTGCCACCAGTACGCGAAAAACACAATGTTTTTAGTACATCTAGGTCCTAAAATGAACACTCGCCAAGCGCCAACTGCTAGTAAAAATCAGCATCACACACTAAAACGATGTCACTCGCCAGTTGGCCGGTAACATTTTTATGATTTCTAACAATGCATGAATGTGAACAAACGTAAACCACATTTGGGACAGTTGACTGGCCAGTGCTTCATCGTCAAAAAAGTTTAAGCCTTGATAATTTAAATATTCAAGCGAAAGAGAGCTCATTTCTACGGAGCTCCAGATTAGACATGCAGGAAAAAATAATTAGTAGGCTAAATGGTGTGCACGATTTACTAATTTGTTCCCTCGATTTACTAAATCGTGCACACGTTTTAGTAAATAAATCAAGGGAACCAAATAGTAAATCATGCACACGTTTTAGTAAATCGAGGGAACAAATTAATAAATCGTGTGCACAATGTAATTTATTTTTTTTTGCACGTCATGTGCGGGGCTCCGTACCCAGGAAGCTGTGTTACACAGTGTGCAAATGCTAAACTGAGCTCTCTTTCATGTCTTCTTGCACTCAAATGGACAAATTCACACAAAATTATGTCAAAAAAAATAGGGAGTATCCTAGTTAACAGGCCCGGTTTCACAGACAAGGCTTAGCCTAAGCCAGGATTAGGCCTTAGTTCAATTTGGATATTTAAGTATATTTTATAAACATACACTTGAAAAAAACATTACTGGTGTGTATCTTGCGACAAAACAATGGCACTGACATATTTTAAGATATGTCAGTACAAGTTGCTTTCATTTAAAGCAGAACTAAGTAACTTTTTTACATTCTAAGTCCTTACGATGGTTAATTGACTTGTGTGTTTGAGGTGAGCACTAACCCCCTCTGGCACGTCTACGCCAGAAAACAGCATTTGCAAGTTGAGCTGCGCCGACCCGACACAATTTCGCCTCATGTTCATGTTCACGCGAGACTGACACAATGCTTTACGGTAATTCAAAAACAATGTATATATGATGACTTTATAAGACAATTTCGAAAATTACCCACCTCCATCGAGATTTCTTGTACTGTATTTACAAAACTACTGCGCTGGTGAGCGTTAGTCGTTGTAGTCCAGAGCTGCATTTGGAGTATTTACGACAGTGTGATTCACTGAAGGAACCTGTAGGGGGAGCTTCGCAAATCTTACTGAGTTCCGCTTTAAAACAGCTCAAACATGCATTTTAGTCTAGGACTAGCTTAAGCCTTGTTTGTGAAACCGGGGGATATCTGTTATGTGTTAAGTGAATGTAAAGTTGAGAAAGTAAATGCGTGTGTACAGTATCACTCTTAAAGTGACAGCAGCCTATTCCTATTCCTGCTGGTGTTTGTGTTTTTAATGTTAATCAAACAAAGGACAAACAAAAAATCACTCACTGCTCTTGACTGAATAACTTTTCTAACTTTAATAAGGATTAATTAATAAGGATTTTTAATTTATACACTGAAGACTATGCAGCGTTATTTTACATTTGCTTACTTTATTATTTGTATCTAAAAAGTACTGTTAGAACTACCTGAAAAGCACTATTTATTTCTTTTGTATCTTTGATATTGTATTTATTTGTGATTTTGTTTGTAATTTGATAGGTAGTTAGGCTATTAGTTGTGGCATCAGAATTGGAATAGAGAATTTTGAGTTTACGCCAAATCTAAAATTTTGGTGTCATTACTGCCTGTTTTTGCAAAAACAGTTTCATGGCCGGTAAATTTTCTTAAGTCACCAGCCACTGGCAGGTGTGGCAAAAAGTTAGTTTTAGGCCCTGAGTACAAAATGTTTGTGTAGGAGTACCCTAAAACTACCAGTAGCCCTTGTCATAAGCAAGTTCTTATGAATGATTATTGAATCATTCACGCAATCAATTCAATCAAAAATGCAGATTCATTAAATATGTAAACCACTGTGTGTTGCATGGAGATCATTCTAATAGGCTACATCACACAATAAATGCATGGACTCTCAAGGTGCAATTTTGCAAAGTGAGTAATAACGTCTGCTTGCACATTGTTAAAACAATAATTACAAAATTACCGTGGATGATACATATTGCACACCTCTTATCACAACACCATAGTGTCATATTCTCATTCATTTCATCTTTCTCCCCCAGATTCCCCTGCTGCAGCGGGCACAGGCTCTCTCTGCTCAGCCTCTTAATCTGTTTGCCAGCGCCTGGAGCGCCCCCGCCTGGTTGAAGACCAATGACGCACTGACTGGGAAGGGCTCACTCAAAGGCAAGCCAGGAGGCAAAGAGCATAAGACCTGGGCTCAGTACTACATTAGGTGCATGAAGGAACCTAATTCTGCATTTAAATACAAATATCTAAACTAAATGGACTATAATATTTTTTTCATAATAGTAATTTTCGCATTTGTTGATCCTTTTAATGACTTTTACATGTCCTATTTAGATTTCTAGAGGAGTATGGGAAATATAATCTTTCATTCTGGGGGTTGACGTCAGGGAATGAGCCCACTGCAGGCGAAATGACAAATTACAGTTTTCAGGCTTTGGGTTTCACTCCGGAGACACAGCGTGACTGGATTGCCCTGGATTTGGGTCCAGCACTCCATTCCTCATCCTTTCCCAAGACCCGCCTTATGATCCTCGATGACAACAGAGTTCTGCTTCCACACTGGGCCAAAGTGGTAAATGAGGATGGGTGGATAAAAAGAGGGATGGGAAGATGTTCATTAAGATGCAGATGGTGGTAAAAGTCTACTTCTCTTCCCTGTTGTAGGTTCTGAGTGACATACAAGCAGCACGTTATGTCCACGGCATTGGTGTTCACTGGTACCTTGACCATCTTGCACCTCCTGACATCACCCTGACAACCACACACCACCTCTACCCAGAGTACTTCCTGTTTGCAACAGAGGCATGTTCAGGGTGGAGTCCGGTGGACCGTGGTGTGCGTCTGGGCAGCTGGGACAGAGCAGAGAACTATGCACATGACATCATACAGGTACATGATTATCTGAACGCTTCAGAAGTATATTTGAAAAATCAATATTGATAAAAATGATTACATACTATATAATAAAAAAATTTATTTTGAGGATTTAGTAGGAAATACAGAATTATACATATTAAATACAAATTACTGTTATTTTTAGTAAAGGCTTACCTGTAAAGTATATTTAACATTATTATTTAATATTATATTTTATATTTAAGCCTTTTCCCTCCCCATCTTTTTTTTTTTTTTCCCCATAAAGGATTATAAAATGTGACCATGGACCACAACACCAGTCATAAGTTTCACAGGTATATTTGTAGCAGTATCCAACAATACATTGTATTGGTCAAAATTATCGATTTTTCTTTTATGCCAAAAATCATTAAGACGTTAAGATCATGTTCCATAAGATATTTTGTAAATTTCCTACCATAAAAAAATATATATATATAAAAATTGTGAGTGGATATGCATTGCAAAGGACTTCATTTGGACAACTTTAAAGGCGATTTACTCAATATTTCAGTTTTTTTGCACCCTCAGATTCCAGATTTTCAAATAGGACAATATTTGGTCGAGATGCGACTAACAAATCATATATCAATAGAAAGCTTATTTATTTAGCTTTCAGATTATGTAAAAATCTCAATTTAAAAAAAAAATTACCCTTATGACTGGTTTTGTGGTCCAGGGTCACAAATATATTTTAAAATTAACTTTGTTGAGGCTGCAGTGCCATTAATATACAAAGTGGTTGTGACATAATATATATAATTTTTTAAATGTAATTATTAAAAAAATTATTATAAAATGTACCTTTTATCTCCCCAACTTTCTCTTTATTTAGGACCTGAATAACTATGTGACAGGATGGACAGACTGGAACTTGGCCCTTAATCTGGATGGAGGGCCAAACTGGGTTAAAAACTTTGTGGACAGCCCCATTATTGTGGACCCAAGTAAAGATGTCTTCTACAAGCAGCCCACCTTCTACAGCATGGCCCACTTCAGGTTAGACTAATTTCAAACACTGCTAACTCTGGCAGAATTCAGCTCTTGCACAAAAATGCCATCTAGTTTAAATTTCACATTTAAATGTAGCCAATTATGTAATTTAATTGCAAATATAGAAGTAGGCACTAAACTTTTTTGAATCATACTTGGGTTGTGTAAAACAACGTTAAATTTTATACATCTGAATCATATAATTCAAATACAGCATTGTTAAATAGAATATTCAACTTCAACACAAGTTTTTGTGCTTTTAAAACTGACAGCAAGTTCCTGTGGGAGGGGTCACAGAGAGTGGGTGTGTCCTTCAGTCAGCACACCAGCCTGGAAATATCTGCCTATATCAGACCTGATGCCTCAGCAGTGTTCATCATTCTCAACAGGTAAAAGACTGATGGTCTCATTTACACTCATCTAGTGTTGTTACATAGTAGTCATTATTACATGAATTCAGTTTGATATAAAATGTTTCTGAAACTGCAGGTCTGAAGAAGAGGTGCAGTTTGAAGTTTGGGATCAAACGCTGGGCTTTTTGCCAGGAAGTGCTGCACCTCACTCCATCCTCACACTACTGTGGAACAGACACTGAGCGGCCATACTAAACACTGGGTCAATGACCCACATATGCACCTTAATGAGTAACTCTGAAAATCATTTCAGTCACGCTTTAAGGCCTGTAACATTTCAAATGACTGCAGCAAACATTACAAAGAAATCATTTCAGAAGACAATAGTGATTTATGGGACAATTAGCAGTTTTAGAAGCAATAAAAAGCATGATGTGATTGGGTCATGTTTTAAAAAAATGTTAACATCCCTGGAGAAAAATTGATGTATAAAATTTCTTGCACTGAAGGTATTATGAATTAAAAAGACTCAAATGCAACATTTTCACAGCCATTTCTTCTGAGAAAACATTTATGTAAACAAAAATCAATATGAAGGTCTGAATGCTTTCCTTGTTTGCCTGTTTCATAGCAAGATCAACATGTTTCCTGGTTTTTATTCAGTTTTATTATTAATACATCGTGGTCATACACATCATATAATATATATTTATATACTTTAATATTTAGCGATTCATTGTCATTTTCATCATCAATGTTTTTTGTCTTCCTTAAATGAGTTTTCCAACTAAAATTATTTACATTAGAAAAAACTGTAATAGAAATGAGAGTGAAAAGAACTAAATCAAATTACACTGAATGACATCGATGGGTTTGTGATATATACACACCAGAGATGGAGAAAGACAAAACTTCATGATCCCCTGGACAAGTGGAGAAAAAAAAAAGGATGCAAGAACAAGGAAAGGCCTGGGGATGTAAAGCCACGTTTATAAACTGCAAAGACACGCCACCCCATCCCAACGAGAATTCACATCGAACGATAAGAGGCGCTATCTGGGGAGCACAGCTCGTCTCTGGGAAACCAAACACTGTACGATCTAAATGTGGGTTGAGAGTTGTGCTGCTAAAGCAACAATATGTGCCCGACCCTACCCTCATCCTGCACTGTTTGTTCACTCAGGGTAGGAAGAAGAATGGATAAACTAAGGGAAATGCTGTGCTGAAAACTGGAAGGAATCAAAGATATCTTGAGAATATGGGAAAGATACGGAGGCATTGGGATAGACAACTAAAAAAGGACTGTGTTAGAGAAAAGTAGTAAACAAACCATAGTAAAAATATACCGGCATGGTGGGATGAACACAAAGAATAGACAAAAAAGGAAAGAGACAAACAAGCTTGAGTTAAGACAGAGAGCTCAGATGAGACGGGCAGACGTGTGAGTGTATGTGTTTCAGAAGGACCATCTCTCCGGTGTGCGAGAATCAGTGTTTAGGGAGGAAGGCTCTGATGAGGACTGAGTGCCGCTTTCTTCCCCATTCAGGCTCTTCCTGCACACAGGACACGTGTCGTGCTTCAGGGAGGAAGAAGAGAGAAGGGTATGTCAGTGACTGTTTGTGATCTTAAAAATACAGTTTGAACTCAAACTGGAACCTCACAAGTGACAAACACAGGATTTAAAAAAAATAAATTCCAGTATAAAGTTAACCCACAACTCTGTTCACAATCTTGGTACCTGTGAACTCGTAACAATGCATTTTGGGATTGTGTTACTCACAAAGGATATATGTGACAGCTTACATTTTGGCTACAACTTAACATTAGCATAATTTTTTCTGTCTGCCTCTTGAAGAACATTTGCATCAGGAACACACCTACACCACCAGCCAACACAAAAGTAAATATTTTCCAGACAGAGAAAATATAGTTGTCAATATAGTTGTCAAAATGGACATTTTGACAACTATGTGTGCCTTTGACCATTCAGGTGCGAGAAGAACTGATCACGCACAAGAAAGAGAGAGAGCGTGCGAGAGAACGTGCTTCTGGTCTGTGTCATTCAGCGCGATTCCCCTTATCGATAACGAATTGTGATCGAAAGCATGCAGTTCGTAATGTGTGTGTTGTCATCATTAATTTTGAAGTATTTCCTCACCTCTGAGGCTGACATTGTTTCTGCTGCTGCGGCCGGTGTCTCTGTGCACGGACAATTCTGTCAGTTACGTCACGTGAGGTATCGGTCTATTTTTACGAGTACGAGTACAAGTACGTGAGCTTGGTATTGGTATCGGTGCATCCCTAGTTTTGAACATTGATAATAATAATAATAATAATAATGTTTCATAAGCAGCAAATCAGCATATTAGAATGATCATGCCACACTGAAAACTTAAGTAATGATGCTGAAAATTCAGCTTTGCATCCCAGAAATAAATGAGAAAAATTATAATTAGAATAGGGCCCGAGCACCGATGGTGTAAGGACCCTTTTGTAATTGCTTGGCCAATTATTCTTCTTCTCTGAAATTAATAAAATTTTTGAGGGCCTAAACATGCTTGAAAACTCATGAAACTTTGCACACGCGTCAGAAGTGGAGAAACGTCTGATATTGGTTTCAGAATTAGGTGTGGCAAAATGGCTCGATAGCACCACCTAAAAAATGTCAATCAAGCACCCTTCGTGCTACATTTCACGTACAGGTATGAAATTTGGTAGACACATGCCCAATACCTACAAAAAAGCCCTGGTGCAAAATCTGTAAATCCAACAGGAAGTGAGATATTTTTAATTTTCTCTGCAAAATTTTGGCAGTTTTTACTATTTCCACACATTGTACTTTAACAAACTCCTCCTAGCGCTTTAATCAGATCAACATATTTGGTCAGTCTAATCTAAAGGCCTTTGCGAGGTTAAATTGCAAAGATCTTGAGTTTTCGCTGAAAGGTGTTTCTGTGGCGGCCTGACAAAGTTTGATGTTTCGCCATGAAACAGGAAGTTGTTGTAACTCAGGCATACAATGTCTGATCTGTCCGAAACTTCACGTTTTATTAGAGTCCTGGCCTGAAGACATCTTCATGGCAATATTCAGTTACAGTCAAAGCACCACCTGTTGGCCACAGGAAGTGTGGCACACACCGTTCACAGTTTTCCTAAGGCCAACAGGTGGCGGTGAGCCCGGGTGCGAGGGCCCTTTCATCGCTGCTTGCAGCTTTAATTTTATATTATAATTGTAGTAATATTTCACAGTATTACTTTTTTTACTGTAATTTTGATCAAATAAATGATCCCCAACTTTTGAACTTTATGGAAAGAGGATCAAGGTGATCATCCTATTTTTGGGGCCCATGGCATTAAAAAGTTTGAAAACCCCTGGTTTACCACAGTCTGTTACTTCCATTTGTGGTATTTCATAGTTTTGATGACTTTAGTACCCTGAAAAGCACATAGATATCGCTGAGATGTCAATAAAATGTGTTTGAAAAGACTGTTTGCTCATCTGCACTAAAATGTAGTGTTGTAGACAAGACCACCTTAAACCGAGACCAAGACCAGTGTGTGTTGAGACCAAGACCAAGACTAGACCAGCATTTCTTAAATTCATCTATAAGTTACACATTAACTGTCAGATAAATGTCTTATATTTAATCAATACATACAATTAGAATAATAAGACACTAATATAGAGCTCTAAACCAGTCAAATCACTAACAACAAAATTAATCTTTGCACATCAGAGGTGGCACAGAAGCTGCATCTGAATTAGTACAATTACAACTGCATAAATAATGTTGAGATTCAAGTTATAACCCTCTGACAAGGATGGGCAGTATTTCAGATTTATGTATTTAAAATACATATTAGAAATACAAAATAAAATGTTCCAGATGTTTTTACATTATAATTTTTACTTATAATTTTGAAGTGTGACAACTCTTTTCATTCTATTTATCAGATGTTTGTACACAAATAAAATGAAATGCTTTCCAGATGACTCTATGCTTACCAGGTATCTAGGAATATTTCCATAACCACATCTTTTTTTTTCCTACTTCAAAAGATTCTCATATCTAAATGCTTTTCTGAACTTTTTCCTATGTCTTTTCCTCATTCCCTGCCTTTTGTCCCGTTCCTTCCTCTCTTTTGTTTCACTCACCAGTTCAAGCCAGGGCACGATGCAGTCACTATGGAAGATGTGGTTACAGGGCAGCTGCCGGACCGGCTCACCGACCATATAGTCTTCCTTACATACAGGGCACTCCATATTGCAGTCTAGAAGACAAAGAGAGGGAGAGAGAGAGACAGCGTGCAGGGGGTGAGAATAATGATATTTCGGTAGACAACGTTGCCTTAAATAGGAATTATAATTCATCACCACACAAGACTCATACTGGTAGGTCAATGACCCCCACTGAGTCTGTGAGCCCTAAATCATAACTAAAATGGCACAGTGTTCCTCACAGACCAGAAGAAGAGTTTCAAAGAAAAGGGAAGAGAGAGGAGAGACTAACCAGTGTGTTCCTGAGTGATGATAACAGTGGGGAGGGAGGAAATTTTCTCTTTCTCAGCAGGAGGAGGACCAGTGTTCTCAAACTGACCCAGTAACTGAGTGAGAGAAACACAGAGATTATCAGCGCATTTGTACGGAGACACGGATCTGGTAACATGTACACGCATCATCCTGCTCAACTACCTGTGTGATGACTGCATCCAGACCCCCCTGTCCCCAGGCATAGTCCCCGGGGTTTGAGTGCAGCATGCCCGTCCTAACACACAAACATCAAGATTACTGGCCATACCATATTTAAACTGAGATTGGAGAAAACATTGTTATATGTAACATTGTATAAAAACACACACACAAACTGGCAGCAAATTACATAGTTCCATAAATATTGAATTTTTTCTTTACCATGACAGTGGAGGAGAGCCTGGTACTCCTGAATTGGCAAAAAGGCCTGCAAGAAACTGCTGTACTATTCTAGAGGGAGAGCAGAAACATCAGTGAGGAACTGATATTGGTACTGGGGAATTATGCCAACTTCCTTATTTTATGTTTTTTATTGACATTTCATGAGCTGTTTTAATCAGTCAGCTGACTCACAGTACATGTAAATATTGTCAGTAACTTCTATCTTTTATGGAACACAACAGTTTTATACATTGTTCTTGAGAAGAAGAGTCTCACTCAGATTTCTAAGCTGGGACATAAACCATTCTGTACAAGCTTACTACAAAATAGGTACCTTCGTATTGCAGGGGTGGCGAATGTCGGTCCTGGAGAGCCACAGTTTTACTTCAACCCTAATCGAACACGCCTGAACAAGCTAACCAAGGTCTGAAGGGTTACTTGAAAGGGTTACTTGCTACAGGCAGGTGAGTTTTTAAAGTTCGCCACCCCTGACCTATTGTAATATTGTGGTAGGCTTTGTCTTATTGGTCTATTACCATTTTTTTTTTAATTTGCTAATCATTATGCCTATATCCAGTTTGTCATGTTCAATTGTCATTATTTGTTATTAAAGAAATCTAAATATTCTGGCATTTAGAAATAACACTGCCACATGGCCTATTCATACCAACAATGATGCATAAATCTATCTCTGTCTAGCATGTGTGTGTTTGTATATCGATCAATCGATAAATTGATAGATAGATACACCAATGAGCCATTACATGATGACCACCCCCAGCCTAGAGCAATGAGCACGCCTGGCAACCGAACGGTAGGCCTATATATACCTCCCAAGGACTGGCTTTCAGTCGGTAGAGTGTTCAGTGTCAGAATGGGAAAAGTTGCCGAGTTATAGGAGTTTGATGAAGGACAAATTGTTATGGCATGGCGCCCTAGAACTTTGATCTCAGAAACGGTGCAGTTTGTAGGTTGTTCACATCCCGCTGTTGTGAGTATGTATCAAAAGTGGTGCACGGATGGCAAAACGACGAACCATCATCCAGCTGTGTGTTGTCTGCATCTCAATGATGGCAGAGGGGAACAGAGACTGTTGCGCATTGTTCACAGCGACCGCAGAGCCACAGTGCAACAAATCACCAGCAGCTACACTACTGTTCAAAAGTTTGGGATCGGTAAGATTTTTAATGTTTTTAAAAGTTTCGTCTGCTCACCAAGCTGCATTTATTCAATTAAAAATACAGTAATATTGTGAAATATTATTACAATTTAAAATAACTGTTTTCTATTTGAATATATTTTACAAAGTAATTTATTTCTCTGTTGGCAAAGCTGAATTTCCATCATCATTAGTCCAGTCTTTAGTGTCACATGATCCTTCAGAAATCATTCTAATATACTGATTTGCTGCTCAATAAACATTTATGATTATTTTCAATGTTGAAAACAGTTGTGTACTTTTTTTTTTCAGGATTCCTTGATGAATAGTGAAATACAAAATACAAATCCTTGGTGAAATACAAAGCTTTTGTAACATACACTACCATTCAAAAGTTTGAGGTCATTTTTTTTTTTTTTTTTTAAGAAATTAGAGAAATTAATACTTAATTCAGCAAGGATGCTTTAAACATTTATAATGTTACAAAAGATTATATTTTAAATAAATGTTGTTCTCTTGAACTTTCTATTCATCAAAGAATCCTGAAAAAAAATGTACACAAATATTTTGTACAATTGTACACAATATATGTTTCTTGAGCAGCAAATCCGTATATTAGAATGATTTCTGAAGGATCATGTGACACTGAAGACTGGAGTAATGATGCTGAAAATTCAGCTTTGCCGTCAAATAGAAATAGAAGTTATTTTAAATTGTAATAATATTTCACAATATTGCAGTTTTTACTGTATTTTTAATTAAATAAATGCAGCCTTCGTGAGCAGACAAAACTTCTTTTAAAAACCTTAAAAATCTTACTGATCCCAAACTTTTGAACAGTAGTGTACAATAGTGGTGACCAGGGCAATGCGTCTTAGCACACAGTTCATCGCAGCCTTCTGCGTATGGGCCTGCGTAGCCAATGACCCAGCCGGATCCCCATGCTAACTGCACGCCATCACCAACAATGAGCCCAAGATCATCGAGATTGGATCATGGATGATTGGAAGAAAGAGGTCTGATCTGACGAATCAAGATTCCTGATGCATCACATTTAAGACCAAGCGTGGATACACCGATTTCCAACAGAGGCTATGGCACCTGGATGCACTGTTGGGCCAACACAGGCTGGCAGCATTTGTTTTGGGACACTTTAGGCCCCATTATCCCAATAACACAATCCCTGACAGCTGTCAGGTATCTGAACATTTTGCAGACCAAGTGCACCCATCCCAAAGGGTGAAGGCCATTACCAACAAGATAATGTGCCATGCCACACTGTCAGAATCATCAAAGAGTCGTCGAGGAACATGGTGGTGAATTTCTGTTAATGCCTTGGCCTGACATGAATCCAACTGAACATTTGTGGTTTGACTTGGAAAAGCGGGTTTGTGCTACATCACCACTACCCCGCAATGTACGAGAACTGGAGGACCTGCTATTGATATTATGGTACAAGATACCCCAGGAGACCTATCGCCACCTCATCAAATCAATGTCTCACCATGTGGCCGCTGTTTTTGCAGGCTAAAGGAGGTCCTACAGGTTACTAGATGGTTATTAGATTAGTGGTCATAATGTAATGGCTCATCTGTGTATGTATACACTATAGAGAGGTATATTTATAAATCATTGTACTTTTCTTGCAAACAAAATGATTCTATAGTCCTCAAAATGCATCATAACAGCTTGTTTAATCTGCAAACTGTCACCATGTTTGCTGTCTGACTGCCAGCTGAATGTGCATTTGTAGATTAGCATTATCCACTGTATAATGGAGTCAATTTGGTCTTCATTAAGCATGCCGACTATAGCACTTGGTGCGAATAGGCCTTTTAGTTAAAATGCAAAAGAGAATCTATGATAGATGAAAGTGCAACCTCAGGGAAATTTAAAGAGAACGAAAACAAATCCACAGATCTGGGATACAGAACATGACCAAGTGAAAAACTGAGATATTCAATTTACCCCTCGACAGCGGGAGAGCGATCCGGTCGACTGCTCCCTCTGGATCGGTACCTCCTCTGAGTGTGCAGGCGTGGAGGACGACCAGGACCCCAGTGCTCTGCTCCGCCTAAAGGGCCACCCAGGGGCCCACTAAGCCCACCTGGGACAGAACCGCCGAAAGGTCCGGCTCCGAGACTCCCAGACCCACTGCCCCCTCCCGGGACCCGCTCAGAGTCAGGACTTTCTAGATCCAGACTGAACGGCCTCTCCACAAACAACAGCTGCCATAGCTACAGAAAAGAGGGAGTGAAAGAGATAGTTATAAATTAGCAGCAAATTGTACCTCAATCTTATTTCAAAAACTCCTTAACAGCTACACAATCTCTATCTCAGACAGGGAAGATGTTGTGGAAGATAGGGGTACACATACCTCAGCAAACTGTGAAGCTGTGTCATCAAGGCTATTTGAACTACTGTCCAGAAGACTGAGGAGTAAACAATCACATTAATGTCAGACCTGGCTATTGGGATAGCCAGGGACCATACTGCTGTTTCATGGAACTTGGCAACATACACTGCAGTAAAGCTGATTGTCACAGTCAGGGAGTCATCGATCTAAACCAGTGCTTCTCAATCCCGAACTGCACGTTTTGGATGTCTCGCTTATTTGAGGGCTGTATCAGAAAGCTAAGACGGCTGCCTTGCTATTCCACAGTGATAGACAGTCAACGACAGAAGCATTTTAGTATGACGGCACCTCCTAGGGAAACTGATTATGTCGGTTTTCATGTGAGCTTTAGTTATGACTAATAACCAAGCAGATATATTAAATGTCTGTAATGTTTATTGTGTGCTAGAATGGAGTTGTGCGTTAAAAGATTCTAAAAATGTGAACACTTGTGAAATCATTTAATTAATCTTTTTAAATGGCTGCCTCAGATACCATTTATATTCAACAGCTGAACTTCAACAGGACTGTGTAATATCACAGGCACGTATGCTGCCTTCAAAAGCTGAACAGCACATCCCTATTATATACTATGCAAAAATCAGTATATAAAATGTGAAACATGAACAATAACTAAATCGCCTACTGCATCGGCTGACATTGTGTTCAACCAATGCCACAGGAAACCATCAGATTTGAAAAGTTGAAAAATAATGAATCGAAGAGAGAGCTGTGAGGTGAGCGACTGAAGTGAAAGTAGGTCAATGGCAAATAAGAGTGTCCTAGACATAAAAAAAAAAAAATCATAAAAAATAAATAATCTATAAATCTAGTTTATAACCAAGTTGTAAGAAATGAACCCACTGTATTCATGATGGTTTCATATGTTTTTTTTATTTACCTTAAAATGTAGGGTAAAAAAGTAAATGCACACACAAGCAAATATCATCATGAATTACTAAATCAGAATTATTACATATACCATGGTCTGTTTGAATGCCTGATTCTGATTGGCTGGAAGATGTGCTTTAAAACAGTTTAATGCACAGGTAGTTCCACTCCGTTTAATCACCGTTCTGTATTAATGCGCTGTTTTCACTGAAGCACACACACACCACTCACACACAGAGATCGCGCTGCGCACACACAGAGACATTCAGAAGCACAGATACTACACAGATACCCCACGGATTTTATTAATAAAATATCTTCGCTACATTATATGTTTTAGCAACGAGGGGGTAACGCTGCTGTTTTTGAAGTAATTAAACTCACAGTTTCATTACTAGTAGAGAGAGATGCTGCTAAAATGTAATCTTATGCACTATTTTATCTGTGTGTCTGATTCAAAGTAGGGGTCGACCGATTATCGGCGCCGATATTAAGCAATTTTATTGTTATCGGCATCGGCCGATAAAACCATTTTATTTTGAAATGCGCGATCTGGCACTGATCCAGCCACCTCAGTCAGAGCGCACCACTCTGTGGCCTAGACTAAGCCCCGCCCATCGTCCGTCTGATTTGTTGGGAGTCACGAGCCTGGCCAATCAATACGGCTGGCGCGGCTGGAAAATGTTCCGCTCTCACACCGAAAGCACAGGAGCTGCTTCAGTGATCATCATCACACACCAATAAGTTATCTCTCGAAGGTAAGAATGCAGTAAACGTTCCTGAAGTTGCAATAAATCACTACACTGAAGTTGCAAAACACTTTAATATAATCGATTTATGATGACAAGCCCCGTTCAGTTATTATACTGTGAATTCCCGGTCAATGTCCGTCATTGCAGTGATATGCTTTAACGGATCATCACATCAGTGCTAGTGAAGCTAAAACCTAACATTACTTCTCTCACCATTCGGCCAACTTAACGTTATATTGTGAATAGATTATCAACACGAATGAATTTCACCCACGTCTGCTGCGTTTTTTTTTTTTTTTTGTGTTGTTCACATAGCTTCACTGAACAGCGTCCGTTCCGTTAGGGCTCTTAGTCAAAAAATTGCGCATATTTGTAGATATTATACTATTACAATATGGGTTGTGTGTGATTTTAATGCAATTCTGGGTTGCAAATAAAATGCTAAATATAACACACACATTTGTTCATTTGTTGCTGTTTAAATTTGCTTTAAGTTTTACTTTGTTTATAGAATGCTGCTGATGGATGCTCCCAGCACTTTTTATGTTTGTTGTTATTATTAATATTAATGTTATTATGAACAGTTCTCAGAAT
Source organism: Chanodichthys erythropterus (assembly GCF_024489055.1). NCBI lineage: Eukaryota > Metazoa > Chordata > Actinopteri > Cypriniformes > Xenocyprididae > Chanodichthys > Chanodichthys erythropterus. Next base: position 17,232,470 of record NC_090222.1, on the reverse strand, counting down.
TAAAGATGTGTTAAAATAATTTAAAGAGAGTCTTTGTCAGTGGCCTTTTTATTCTTAATTTTGACATTAATTTTAATTTTTACACTAGGCACATATCGGTTCAAAATATCGGTTATCGGTCTCCTTGATCTGTAATAATCGGTATCGGCCCTGAAAAATGCATATCGGTCGATCCCTAATTCAAAGTGGGCAGAATGTTATATTAACAAGCCGTAATTGATGAAAATAACCATCATTTTTACCCTTCCAGTCAAATACTAAACTGTAAATATTAGGGATGCACTGATACCCTTTTTTCGGAACCGATCTGATCCCAAAAATTCTGAGTATCGGCCGATACCAATACCAGCGCAGTTTTTTTTTTATATAAATCAATGTAGAATTTCTATATTTCTGTGTGTTGAACTGACAATCACTCTTTTGAGTGTTAAACAATCTAGAACTTTATTATAAAGAAAAACAACAAATTAAAACAATATGTAATCAATCTATGACAAAAATACTATTATAAACTAGGTTAGTGGACAATTCAGCAGCAAAAGTTAAAAATTATGAGTGCACAATAATTGTGTAAAATCTAAACAGTTGTGGCACTAAATCTGGTAAAATGTTACACATTGCTCTTTGTGTTGTTGTAAAATACATTCATGAAAAACAAGTAAATATATTTAATATATAATATAAAATTAAAAGACATTTCTTCAAAAGACATTAAAAGACATTCAATCAGAATCAGGCAAGAAAAGGCTCAAGCTATTGCATAGATACAATACACTACACATTAATATCTCTTCCCTTTGTGCTTTGAACTTTTCAATGCGAAGCGCTGTGACTCCATGTTGCTTCAAATCTCAGTGCAGCTTTTTAATGTGGCAGCAACATATAATAGATAGGACAGAACAAGAAAGGCTATTAATAATCTTTCACCGCGCAAACGTATTGCAAAACAAAAGGCTCAGAGCGGTACAAAATGCTTATGCGCATCCCGTGCGCAGAATAATGCGCTTGAAGCAACACGGAGTCACAGCGCTTCGCATTGAAAAGTTCAAAGCACAAAGGGAAGAAATTGATGTGTAGTGTATTATATCTATGCAATAGTTTATTGAGGCTTTCTTTTAATAGTTTTAAGTTAATAGTTACTGAGCGCATGAAGACCGATTCATTACACTCTCTTCTCCAGTGTCGTGATCTGACAAACACTTGGGAGAAAGTACCATGATTTAGAAACAGCAATAAACTCCAGCAAGATAAAGTTCTTTTATGCAAAACCATAGACCTTTATCTACAGATAAAGTACTCACAAACAGAGATATAATAAATAATAGGAACATATTGGAGAGAGTTTCAATGTGTTGACTGGTCGCAACCAAAGGCGACACACAGTTTGATGCTGAATGGAAAATGACTGACAGCCGCAGAGGAGGGAAGCATTTACGTCAACTTAAATTTAATGACTAAAATATTCATCTTGGAATGGCTTCAGAACACTTGGAATATAGTGTACTAAAACTTTACAGTGCTTTGTAATGTTGTTGTGTCTTTTGTGGGGCTTAACAATAACACTGAATAATATACACACAATATCGGATTTGGATCGGTCTCGTTTGACCGATACCCAGTCCGGCAAAAATGGCTGTATCCGAGCTGATACCGATACTAAGTATCGGATCGCCGCATCCCTAGTAAATGTCCATAACAAATTGTCCATAGCTTTAAGTTGTCAATGCTGGCAAATTACCATGGTATAAACAGGATAATCCACGGCTAGCTGTGCATTAAACGATTTGAATCGCTTTGCGTAAGGTAAAAAAATAGTTTAAATAATAGGTAAATAAAATAGTTTAATTAGCTGTGGATTATCCCTTTTTTATTACACACGTTTTTTGTAGGGTTGCAACACTAATCGCTGTAGGTACCAAGTTATCTGAAATAACTTATATCCAACCAATTATTTTCATGGTTGCCATTAGTACATCATAAGCACAAGAACAGAGAGTCAGTGGACAATTGCAACATGAGAAATGAAAACATTGCTGGACAAAACACATATACTATCCCAAAGGATTTCAATCAGTGTTAGAGAGGTTCTTATATTTAGTGCATTCTATGAAAGTACATGATTTCAGACACAGCACAGGTCTACTAAAGAGCTAACCATATAAATAAAGTGTGTTAAAAAAGGAGACATCCACAATGTGCAGTGCTGCAGTAATCCAAGACAAGGATTGAGAACCACTGATCTACAAATTTTCCTCAATAAATTCCAGTATAATTACACAAATTAAACTTACACTGCGCTGGAATTTACTCTTATCATTAATGTTCCTCTGGCAGAATGGTGAGAAAAAAACTATGAATGATCTGCATCTGCTTGATTTCTCAAAACAAAAAAAAAAACAAAAAATCATATGGACCTATGTTTTTGTTCTCATGCCCATTTGGTTGTGCTATGAATCAGGTGATACAATCA